>NC_059336.1:52840593-53141932 GCF_018350155.1 Leopardus geoffroyi
TTTATTTCTGCTCTGATCTTTATTATTTCTCTTCTCCTGCTGGATTTGGGATTTCTTTGTACTGCTTCTATTCCTTAAGTTGTGCAGTTAGATTTCATATTTGGGATTTTTCCTGTTTCTTGAGATAGGGTTGGATTGCAATGTATTTTCATCTTAGGACTGTCTTTGCTGCATCCCAAAGGGTTTGGACTGTAGTGTTTTCATTTTCATTTGTTTCCATATGTTTTTTAACTTCTTCTCTAATTGTCTTGTTGACCTATTCATTCTTTAGTAAGATGTTCTTTAACTTCTGTGTATTTGGAGGTTTTCCAGACTTTTTCCTGTGGTTGATTTCAAGTTTCATAGCATTGTGATCTGAAAGTGTGCATGGTATGATCTCAATTCTGTATTTATTGAGGGCTGTTTCGTGACCCAGTATGTGATCTATCTTGGAGAATGTTCCATGTGCACTCTAGAAGAATGTGTATTCCCCTACTTTAGGATGAAAAGTTCTAAATATATCTGTCAAGTACATCTGGTCTAGTGTATCATTCAGGCTATTGTTTCTTTAATGATTTTTTGTCTAGATGATCTGTCCTTTGTTGTAAGTGGAGTAGTAAAGTCTCCTGCAATTACCACATTCTTACAAATAAGATTGCTTATGTTTGTGATTGTTTTATATATTTGGATGTTCTGAATTCGGTGTGTAAACATTTATAATTTTTAGCTCTTCTTGATGGATGGACCCTGTAATTATGAAATAATGCCCTTCTTCATCTCTTGTTAGAGTCTTTAGTTTAAAATCTAATTTGTCTGATATAAGTATGGCTACTCCAGCTTTCTTTTGGCTTCCAGTAGTATGATAGATGGTTATCCATCTCCTCACTTTCAATCTGAAGGTGTCCACAGGTCTAAAATGGGTCTCTTGTAGACAGCAAATAGATGGGTCTTTTTTTTATCCATTATGATACCTTATATCTTTTGATTGGAGCCTTTAGTCCATTTACATTCGGTTTTATTATTGAAAGATATGGGTTTAGAGTCATTGTGTTATCTGTAGGTTTCATGCTTGTAGTGATGTCTCTGGTCCTTTGTGGTCTTTGCAACATTCCACTCACAGAGTTCACCCTCAGGATCTCTTGTAGGGCTGGTTTAGTGATGATGAATTCCTTCAGTTTTTGTTTGTATGGGAAATGTTGATCTCTCCTTCTATTCTAGATGACAGGCTTGCTGGATAAAGGATTCTTGGCTGCATATTTTTCCTCTTCAGCACATTGAAAATTTCCTGCCACTCCTTTCTGGCCTGCCAAGGTTCAGCAGATAGGTCTCCTACTATCCTATGTGTCTACCCTTGTAGGTTAAGGCCTGTTTATCCCTAGGTGCTTTCAGAATTCTCTCTTTATCTTTGTATTTTGCCAGTTTCAGTACAATATGTCATGCAGAAGACTGATTCAAGTTACATCTGAAGGGAGTTCTCTGTGCCTCCTGGATTGCAATGTCTGTTTCCTTCCCCAGATTGGGGAAGTTCTTAGCTATGATTTGTTCAAGTACACCTTTGGCCCCTTTCTGTCTTCTTCTTCTGGAACTCCTATGATATGGATATTGTTCCATTTCATTGAATTCCCTTAGTTCTCTAATTCTTTCCTTGTGATCAGAATTTTTTTATATCTCTTTTCTCAGCTTCCTCTTTTCCATAATTTTATCTTCTACTTCACTTCAATCCTCGCTGTCACCACCTCTAGTTTATTTTACACCTCATTTCCATCATTTTTTAATTCATCATGACTATTTTTTAGTTCCTTTATCTCTGCAACAATAGGTTCTCTGCTGTCTTCTATGCTTTTTTCAAGTCCAGCGATTAATCTTATAACTATTATTCTAAATTCTTGCTCAGTTATATTGTTTATATCTGTTTTGAACAATTTTTAGGTGTAATTTCTTCCTGGAATTTCTTTTGAGGAGAATTCTTCTGTTTCATCATTTTGGCTAGTTTTCTGTCTCTTATGTGTTTTAAAAGCTTGTTATGTGCCCTGCACCTGTGAGCACTACTATATTAAAAAGGGGTCATACACTGTCCAGGGCCTGGCCCTTCAGGCAGTTTTTGAAGAGTGTTACTTGCTCTCTGTTTTTGTGACTTTGGTTACTTTATCTCTCTACTTGTAGTGATATTTTGGGCCCTGCACCACGTGTGCTTGGATTTGTTTGTTGAAGTACCCCTGGAAAGGATAACAAACAAACAAACAAACACACAAAGAAAAAACAAAAACCAGAAACACCAGCTACACTAAACAACAGGGTGGAGGCAGTCCTGATGGAAGAGGTCTTATCCCATACAAAGAGAGAAATGACAAGAGCAGGGGAAAAGAAGATAAAATAAAAATTGACCAGAGAAAGTATATGGCTTAATCCAGAGAGAGAGAAGGGAAAATAAAGAAGGAGGTGTGGAATATGTATCAAGAGAATGGATGAAATATGTCTGCTTAAACAAACCAACAACCAGAGTAACCAGACTACAGGAGGGAAGAGATAAGAAGGAGAAAAGAAAGGAAGAATATATCTATATAATAATAAGGATTTTCAGAGAATTAAATCAGGCAATGCAACTGAGGTGGTCTGGAGGAGGGGTTGTCTGGTTCATCAGTGTCAATTCCATTCTGGTAGATTTGCAATTACCAGGCATGGAGGGGAGTAGTTTGGTGCAGGTGGGTCCGCCTCCACCATGGGACTTCTGTCCATTCCCTGAAGCTCCACCTCGCTGGTGTTGGGGAGAAAAATGGTGACACCACAGTCACCCTTCCATGGGCCAGGTGTCCCAAACCACTCTGTTCAAGCTGTCTTCACTGTGCCACAGGTGCCAGTGAGGCGGTTTGTCCCACTTTGCCAACTCCTGGGCCTCCCTGGCACTCAGCTTGGATTTAAACCCCAATGTCTTAAAGATTCCTGCTCTGTGCATCCAGGTTCCAGGGAAGAGCTGCTCTGCCACCACACAGAGCTAAGCACATGGTTTGTCCCACTCCGCTGACTCCCATGCCTCTCTGCTGGGACTTACACCCCGATGACATTAAGGTTCCCACTTAGCCCACCCAGTTTCAGGGAAGTGCCACTCCTTGAGTGGATATATACCTTCTTCCCACAGCACTCCAGGGAGGGAATTGCTTTCTCCCTCTGTAGACTGCGCCTCTGAGCTAGTTACCAAGCCCAAGGCTGGCTGCCCTCCTCCCCAGGTGTGCAATCCAGGCAGCTGGCCCCAGTCCAGGGAAAGCCCACAATTAGAGATTGGATCTTTCTCCATCCTGCTCTGTGTTTTTTTTCCCTCTTGTCCAGATACGGTGCTATGCTTCCCCAGCTTCTCTTTCTCTTCCCTTTGTCTCTCCGCAGAAGGGGATCACTCCCCTCCATTATTTTTATCTCTCCAAGCTCACAATCATGCACCTGTGGCCTGTTAGGTTGTCCTGGTGGGTCCCTGGAAGTTTCTGTGTCTCTTTGCCACCTGAACCCTTGGAGTTCAAAGTCCTATAGCCTCAACACTGCTTTGTTTGAGAGACAAGGGAACTTCAGATGGCCCCCAAAACACAGTATTATTAACTAGAGTTACCAAGCTGTACATTGTATCTTGGTGAATAACTTATTTTATATCTGGAAGTCTGTGCCTTTTCAAAACCTTCACCTATTCCGCTTATCCCCCTCCCCTCAGACTCTGGCAATCACCAGTCTTTTCTTTGTATCAATGAGCTTGATTTTTTCCTTATTGTTTTAGAGTCCATATATGTGAGAAGCCATTCTATCAGGAATGAGATAAAATCTCATTGTGATTTTTTTAAAGTTTATTTATTTATTTTGAGAGAGAAACAGAGTGTGTGGGCAGGGGAGGGGCAGAGAGAGAGGGAGAGAGAAAGAATCCCAAGCAGGTTCTGTGCTGTCAGTGCAGAGCCCAACGCAAAGATGGATCCCATGAACTGTGAAATCATGACCTGAACTGAAATCAAGTCAGACACTTAACCAACTGAGGCACCCATGAGCCCCTCTTTGTGATTTTTATTTGCTTTTCAGTGGTGATTAGGGGTGTTGCACATCTTATAATGTAATTCTTGGTCATCTGCCATCTTTAGAAAAATGTCTATTCAGATCCGCTAGCCATTTTTAAATCACATTGGGTTTTTTGTTTTTGTCTTGCTATTGAGTTGTATGAACTCTTTGTGTATTTTGGATATTAACCTCAAATATTTTGTCCCATTCAGTAAGTTGTCTTTTCATTTTGTTCACAGTTTCCATTCCAATGCAGAAGCTTTTTTAGTTTGATGTAGATCCATTTGTTAATTTTGTTTTTGTTCCTTTTGATTTTGGTGTCATATCCCAAAAATCATTACTAAGATCAATACTGAGGAGGTAAACCCCTATGATTTCTTGTAGAAGTTTTGTGGTTTCAGGTATTTATGTTCAACTTTCAATATATTTTGAGGGTTTTTTTTTAAATTTTTCAATGTTTATTTATTTTTGAGAGAGAGAGAGAGAAAGAGAGAGCAGGGGAGGGGCAGAGAGAGAGGGAGACACAGAATCTGAAGCAGGCTCCAGGCTTTGAGCTGTCAGCACAGAGCCTAACATGGGTCTTGAACTAACAAACCATAAGATTATGACTTGAGTCAAAGCAGAAGTTTAACCAATTGAGCCACATGGGCGTCCCCTATTTTGAGTTAGTTTTTGTGTGTGATATAAGAGTGATCAAGTTTCATTTTTTTCCCATGTAACTGCTAGTTTTCCCAGCACCATTTATTGAAAAGACTGTCTTTTCCAATTGTATATTCTGGGCTGCTTTGTCAAATATAATTGGCCATATTTGTATGGGCTTGTTTCTGGACTCTCTATGCTATTGATCTATGTGTCTGTCTATCATCTATCTATCTATCTATCTATCTATCTATCTATCATATATCTACCTATTATTATTATTATTAATCTATCATCTATCTATCTATCATCTCTCTATCATCTACCTATCTAGAGAAGGGGAGAGAGAATGCATGAGCATGAGCAGGGAAAGGGCAGAGAAAGAGAGGGAAAGAGAGAACCCCAGGCAGGCTCCACAGTGTCAGTGCAGAGCCTGATGCATGGATGGATCCCACAAACTGAGATCATGACTTGAGCTGAAATAAAGAGTTGAACACTTAACCAACTGAACCACCCAGGTGCCCCAATACCACACAATTTTGATTACTATAGATCTGTGATATAGTTTGAAATAAGACAATGTGATGTCTCCAGCTTTGTTTTTCTTTCTCAAGATGGTCTTGGCTATTTAGGAACTTCTGCGGTTCTATACAAATTTTAGGATTTTTTGTTCTGTTTCTGAGAAAAATGCCATTGGGACTTTGATAGAGATAGCACTGAATCTGTAGATTGCTTTGATTAGTATGTACATTTAAACAATATAAATTTTTCCAATCCATGAGCATGGAATATTTTTTCATTTATTTGTGTCTTCCTCAATTTCTTTCATCAGTGTCTTATAGTTTTAAATGTACAGGTGTTTCACCCCCTTGATTAAATTTATTGCTAGGTATTTTGTTTTTTGTTTTTTTTTTTTTGATGCAATTGTAAATGAGATTGATTTATATTTCCTCTCTCTGATAGAGCATTATTAGTGTATATAAATGTAACAGAATTTTGTAGGTTGATTTTGTATCTTACAACTTTACTGAATTCATTTATTAGTTCTAACAGTTTTTTGATGGAGTCTTTAGGGTTTGTATATATAATATTATGTCGTTCTGCAAATGGTGACATTTTAATCGTTCTTTTCTGATTTGGATGCATTTTATTTATTTTTTTCTTGCCTAATGTCTCTGGTTAGGACTTCCAATACTCTGTTGAATAAAAGTGGTGAGAGTGGGCATCCTTTTCTTGTTTTGATCTTTGAGAAAAAGTTTCAGCTTCAGGTGTGGGCTTGTCATATATGGTATTTATTATTTTGGGATGTATTCCCTCTACACTTAGTTGCAAGTTTTATCATGAATTTTGTCAAATGCTTTTTCTGTATCAATTGTGGTGATCATATTACTATTATCCTCCATTTTGTTATGGTGTTTCCTTATAATTTATTTGCAAATATTGAACCATCCTTGTATCTCAATCACAACTGATAATGGTATGTGATTATTTAAATGTATTATTGAATTAATTTTTCTTATATTTTGTTGAGGATTTTGGCATTTATGTAAATCAGGCATATTGATCTGTAACTTTCTTTTCTTGACACATCCTTGTCTACTTTTGTTATCCAGGGTAATGCTGGCCTCATAAAATGTGTTTGGAAGTATTTACACCTCTTTTATTTTTGCAAGAGTTTGAGTAGGACTGGTATGAATTATTTTTTGAATGATTAGTAGAACTCACTAGTGAAGCCATCTGATCCTGTGCTTTTGTTTGTTTGAAGGTTTTTGACTGCTGATTTAATCACCTTACATGTAATTGGTCTGTTCAGATTTCTATTTATTCATGATTAAGTCATGGTAGGTTTTATGATTCTAGTATTTTATCCATTTATTTTAGATTGTCCAATTTGTGGGTATATAATTGTTTATAGTTGTCTCTTGCGATCTTCTGCATTTCTGTGCTATCAGTTTTGAAATCTCCTCTTTCATTTCTTATTTTTTTATATTTAAATCCTTTATTTTTTTTTTTCTTGCTGAGTCTAATAAAACTTTGTCAATTTTGTTTATATTATCAAAAAAAGCTGAAAAACATTAAAAAAACCCAACTCTTAGTTTCATTGATCTTTTCTATTGTCTTTTTAGTCTCTATTTCACTTATTTCCACTCTTATCTTTGTTATTTCTTTTCTTCCACTAGCTTTGGGTTTTATTTTTCTTTCTGTAGTTCCTTGAGGTGTAAGGTTAGGTTATTTATTTGAGATTTCTCTTGTTTCTTGAGGTAGGCATTTATCATTATGAACTTCTATATTAGAACTGCTTTTGCTGGGGTGCCTGGGTGGCTCAGTCAGGTAGGTGTCCAACTCTTGATTTCAGCTCTGGTCATGATGTTATGGTTGTGAGATGAAGCCTCACATTGGGCTCTGCTCTTGATGTAGAGCCTGCTTAAAATTCTCTCTCTCCCTCTTCCTCTGCCTGCAGCCCCCTCAGAGAAAACCACAACTGCTTTTGTTGCATCCCAGACATTTAGTATGCTGTGCTTCCATTTTCATTTGTCTCAAACTACTTTTTGAATTTCTCTTTTGATTTCATCTTTGATCCACTGGTTGTTTAGTAGTATACTGTGTAATCACATACTTAGGTATTTTTCAGCTTTTCTTCTTGTCACTAATTGCCAGTGTCATGTCATTGTGGTCAGAAAAGATACTTCATATGATTTCAATCTTCTTAAATTTGCTAAGACATTTTAAGTGAACTAACATATGATCTATCCTGGAACACGTTCCCTCTGCCTTGACAAGATTATGTACAGACACACCTAGGATATATTAAGGGTTTGGTTCTAGACCACCACAATAAAGTGAATATTGCAATAAAGCAAGTCAAGTGAATTTTTTGATTTCCAGTGCATGTAAAATTACTACTATACTGTGGTCTATTAAGTGTGCAGCAGCATTATGTTTAAAAAAAACATTGTATGTACTTTAATTTAAAAAAAACATTATTGCTAAAGAATGCTCACCATTATCTGAACTTTCAACAAGTTGTAATCACTGATCACAGATCATCATAACAAATATAATAATGATGAAAATGTTTGAAACATTGTGAGAATTGCCAAAATGAGACACATAGAAATGAAGTCAGAAAATGCTATTGCAAAAACAGTGCTGATGAATTTGCTCAATGCAGGGTTGCCAAAAACCTTCATTTTTCAGATTTCACACTATCTGTGAAGTACAATAAAACAAGGTATGCCCGTATTCTTTCATGGGATCGGATGTTTTGTTAGGTTCTGTTAGTTAGGCTCTATTCGGTCTGTTAGTTTCCTTTGGGGTATATTACACATCAAATCCATTGTTTCCTTTTTGGTTTTCTATCTGGATGACCTATCTATTGTTCAAGGTGGGGTATTGAAATTGCCTACTACTGGGGTGCCTGGGTGGCTCAGTCAGTTAAGCATCTGACTTCAGCTCAGGTCATGATCTCACAGTCCATGAGTTCAAGCCCTGCGTCAGGCTCTGTCCTGACAGCTTAGAGCCTGTAGCCTGCTTCAGATTCTGTGTCTCCTTCTCTCTGACCCTCCCCCGTTCATGCTCTGTTTCACTCTGTCTCTCTCTGTCTGTCTCAAAAATAAACATTAAAAAAATTTTTTAAAAATTTTGAAATTGCCTGCTATTGTATTATCATTTATTACTCTCTTCAGGTCTATTAGTATTCACTTAATATATTTAGATGCTCTTAATTTGGAGATATGTGTGTGTGTGTGTGTGTGTGTGTGTGTGTATATATATATAGTTCTTGATGAATTGACCACTTTATCGTTATCTAATGACTTTCTTTGTCTCTTCTTACAGTTTTTGACTTAATGTATATTTCTTCTGTTATAAATGTAATTCCCCTGGCTTTCTTTTGGTTTCCATCTTTTTTCATCCTTTTTCTTTGAGCCTATGTATATTCTTGAAGCTGAAGTGAGTCTTTTGTGGACGACATATAGTTAAGTCTTGTGAGTGTTTTTTATCCATTTTACCACTCTGTGTTAGAAAATTCTGATTAAAGAGTTAATCCATTCACACTTGATGTAATTACTGATAGGTAAAGACTTACTGTTACTATTTTGTTAATTTTTTTCCCTGTCTTATAGTTTCTTTGTTCTTTTTTTATCTGTCTGGCTGTCTTCCTTTATGAATTTTTGATTTTCTGTAGTCATATACTTTGATTACCTTCTCTTTATCTTGTACATATTTACTATAGGTTTTTGTTTTGTGGTTACCCTGAGGCTTACTTGGCACACCTTTCTAATATAACAGTGTATTTAAGCTAACAACTTAAATTTGGTTGCATAAAAAACTCTTCACTCTTATTGTCCTGTCCCCATTTTATGTTTTGGATGTAACATTTTGCATCTCTTTATATTGTGTGTTGTTTAACAAGTTATTGCATAGCTATTTTTGTCTTTTAAGTTTTATTTATTTATATATTCATTTATAAAAATTTATTTTAGAGAGGGAGAGAGAGCATGAGTGCAGGAGAGGGGTAGGGGGAGAGAGAGAGAATCCTAAGCAGGCTACATGTTCAGTGCACAGCCTGATGCAAGGTTCTATCCCATGACCCTGGGGTCATGTCCTGAGCTGAAATCAAGAGTCTGCTATTCAAATGACTGAACTGCCCAGGCTCCTCCAATTCAACGCTATTTTTAATGCTTTTATAGTTTACCTTTTATATCAGAGTTAAGTGGTTAATTCTCTTCCATACTACAATATTAAAGTGTTCTAAATCCGACTATATGCTATGCTTTACCAGAGTGCTGCATATTTTCGTTTTCATGTTATTAATTAGCATCCTTTTCTTTCACCTTGAAGAGCTCATTTCTTGTAACATAGGTCCAGTGTTGATGAACTACCTCAGCGTTTGTTTGTTTGGTGAAGTATCTTGCCTTCATTTCTGAAGGACAACTTTGCTGGATAAAATATTCTTGGTTAGTAGTTTATTCTTTAAACTCATTGTATGTATCATCCAACTTTTCTGCTTAAAAATCTGTTTATAACCTTCTATGACTTTCTTATAGGAGAGAATATGTTTTTCTTTTGTTATTTTATAAAGTTTATTTTTGGTCTTTGATTTTAGATAGTTTTATTATAATACTTGTCAAAAATCATTTTGGATTGAAATTATGGGGTGATCTATTAGCTTATTAAACTTTGATGTCCAAAACTCTCTCTAGGTTTGGGAAGTTTTCAGCTATTATTTCTTTATGTAAACTTTCTCTTTATTACTTTCTTCTCCTCTTAGGACTCTCGTGTAAATCCTTTCTTTTATTTCTCTTGTTTATCTTCTTATAAGTGCCACAGGCTTTCTTCATTCTTTTTCATCCTTTTTTTTTTTCTCTTTGCTTCTCTGACTGGACAGCTGCAAATGATCTATCTTTGAGCTCACCAATTCTTTCTTCTGCTTGGTGCTGTGGGTTGTTGACGCTCTATTACATTCTTCATTTTAGTCATTGTATTCTTCAGATCCAAAATTGTGTTTGGTTCTTTTTTATATTTTCTATATTTTGAACTTATCACTTCGTTATATTGTTTTCCTGATTTTGTTAAATCTTTATCTATGTTCTCTTGTAGCTCTCTGAGCATCTTCAGAATTATTATTATTATTAATGTTTATTTATTTCTTTTGAGAGAGAGAGCACAGTGGGGGAGGATCTCACAACTGTGAGATCATGACCTGAGCCCAAATAAAAATTTGGATGCTTAACCAACTGAGCCACCCAGGTGCCCACAGAAGAATTATTTTTAATTCTTTGCCAGGCAATTCATGTATCTCCATCTCTTTGGGGTCCATAAGTGGAAGTTTAAAGTGTTCCTTTGTTGATATCATGTTTCCCTGATTCTTCATGATCCCCATAACGTTTTTCAGGTGTCTGCACATTTGAAGAAGTCATTACCTCTTCCAGACCTCATGATCTGACTTCTGTAAAGAAAGCTCTTCACCTGTAGGTGTGAGAATCCTGCAATGTACTGTGACACTGGGTCTAGTTGTGCAGGGCCATGTGGTGGCTCTAAGTCTGGGGTGGCATGATGTCTCCTTGGCCCAAGCCTCTGGAATCCAGACTATCAACAACTGAATGGTTCTCATGAACATGGCAAGAGTCTGCAGTGGCTGTAAAGCCTATAGGGATCTTTAGTGTCACCTCCAGTCCAGTGGCTAGGAACAATGGCAGACAGCATTGGTGACTAGAGGTGGTGTTCTGTACATACTTAGTTGAGGGGGCCAGCTGGAGATACCTGTGCAGTAGTAGTGGTTAATGGCAAACACAGTAGTGGGGGCCACAGCCATCAGCAAGGGTCTGGGTCAAGTGTGGGTGTGCTGGAAGCTGTGGGAACCCTGCATGTCAGCATGTACTCCTTGGACTTCAGAGTCTCCTCATGGGTGCATGTATGACAGTGGAAGGTGATGAAGGGAGCTGGGCCACTGGCATGAAGGTGCATAGCTGGAGGGGCTTGCTACAGGTAGACCCAGTGGTGCAGGCCCGTGAAAGGAGCTAGGGATGGAGCCAAGCTTACAAGCAACTGTGTGGGCTAGTTGCCAAAGAGCCAGTGGTGCAGGATGGTGACTGGAGATAGGACCAGATACGGGCCACAAGCATCTGTTAGAACCTAGGTTTTGGGGTTCACTTCTGTGTCTGTAAGACCTTTCCATGGACACATACATGATGGTAGAGGCTAGTGATTTGTAAATGCACAGCTGGAGGGGTTAGTATTAAGCATATACATTGAGATGGGGGGTCACATGCAGAGGTCAAGGCTGGTGTCTTGTAGCTGCAGAGGTCTCAGTTGGTGCAGCTCTTGGACTCCGGCATGGTGGGAGTAGAAGGGAGTAGGGAGGGACTCAGGCGGCTGGAGTCTGTGAATACAAATACCCATGGGGTGAACACCTGGCAAAAAGGCTGCTTTCCTGGTCATAGGTTTCTTCAGAGATGAAAGCTGCTGGGGTCCTTTGCAGAGCAGGTTACAGGGAACCTCAGTCATTCAGCATGGTTGGTACCAGTGTCCTCTGCTTTTATTCCTTGATCCTAGCTGTCTCTATTCATCTTAGCTTTACAAGTGTCTGAGTGAGGTGAATTTGAAGTGAGTCCTTCATGTGGTACCCTAAAACCTAGGCAGGCTGTTTCCTCACCTTGGTCTGTCTTTCATATTGAGGGGTCCTCTTTCTAGCTGAGGAATTCCCATGTGGTGCTCAGCAGTGCTGGTCTGGGGGATGGGATGATGCAAGCAAAATGAAATTGTTCTTCTTTACCTTTTTGTGCACTTATTCTCAAGGGTTTCCCACTGTGTTCCTGAAGTTTCTTAAGTGGACTCCTGAGATCTCCCAAGGATGTTTTTGTTCATAGATAGCTGCCCGATTGTTGATCTTTGTGGGGAGATGGAGGCTGGGGTCTCCTACTTGGCCACCTGGGTGATGTCCTGGAGTCTTTTTGTAATATGGTTTATTAAATGAAATCAGAATGTGGTTTCTAAAAATATGAATCATCTGCTTCCTAATAAATACAGTTAGAAGTTTTATGATTGCTTGATCTTTGATTTCTACTAGTACCTAATAAAATTGTTGCCTTATCTCATAAAATTGAATAAATGATTCTATTTCCACCTCAGAAACACTCTTCAGAACCTCAGGGCCTTCTTGTTGACTAACCAACAATAATATGTGTGTACTAGGTAATACCTGGAATTATACTTCTGACCTGTGGATTTACTAATATTCTCAGAGGAAAGAGATCTGAGTTCCATAATTCTCTAAGTGTCTATAAGTTTTATTTGTGTAACCAATGGATTAATATGGACAGAATAATATTTTTAGGGTATTGGATTGGTTTCTGTTCACATACTATAATAAAAACCAGAAAGGGGGAAAAACCAGAATGGAATATGTGTACAATTTTGTTTCTTTGGTACCCCTAATTAGCTGAAATATTTCTAGTAAGGGAACTACAAAGGGCAAAGGCAGGGAATCTTATGGTTTTCTTCCTCTCTATTCAATTTTTGACATATTTATAATGATCATAAATTAGGACAATTTCCCTGAATTATCTGAAGTCCTATGTAAGATATGTCTGAAACCAACAACCATTATCTATAAGCAAGAGGCCAGACAAGATAAATAACTTCTAGATAAAGGATGGATCATTTCATGTTCTCATGGAAGCTATTCCTTCAGTGAAGAGGGAGAGATTAATCCACAGAATATGATATCTTATAACCATGTGCATTATGACAGTGCCTTTGATAGGCAGTAGATTTTCCCTGTAAAATTAAAAGCATTCTCATTTTTTCTGTTGTTTTATTTTATTAAGCTCTAGATTTTGTGGACACCTAAATATTGTTTTAGAAACCAGGAAGAAGTTGTGCTCTTAAAATATTAGCAGAGTTGACATGCTCAAATATTGAAAAAATACATTTTTATAAAAATGGAAGTGTGCATAGCTCCTACTTTCTCATGCTTTGAAAAGGACTGCCTTTGTTCTGCTAGTCAAAGTACAGAGTAAAGATATAGGGCTGAGGAAGACAAAAATGGGTAAATCCCTTCCTCCAGGAGGAAGAAAAAGCAAGAGAGGGTCGCAAAGAAATCCTGGCCAGAAGTTTTGGGAGAGAAAGACAGAGAAGGAAGACAGGGCAGGGCCAGACATGGTGGAATTTTGGACTTATGTGGAGAACTTATGACTGTGGACTGGTAGAAATTTCCTTTTGTTGCCTCTTCAAGATGGCAAATTATATTACAGTATATTAGACTAGAATTTGTATTTCTTCTGAATGGAACATACAACAGATTTCTTCTGAATTGCCATCTTACAGTCCATCATCTCTCTACTACCTTAGCTACATTTTTTCCACATGAGGACAAAAGGTGACAGAAGTTCACATATTAATCAGATTATTTGCTACTACCCATATGACATTATCTTTGATGTTTGAGTGGCAAGAGTGGGACTCTTATGTTACATGTTATATTTTTTCAATCAAAATTGTGGGAAAAGGTTAATTTGCACTTTGTCATATAGATAGAATTTTGTTTCAAGTTCTAGGAAAATGCAGATTTTGCTCAATAAAATGAATACATGTTGAATACGGGGAACTTTCTAGTATTTGAGTAAGCTGACTCAGAAATAGGTGACTATCCTTCACAAGTATGTTCCAACATGGATTAAAGGACCACCTGGAAGGAAGGAGTAGGCAAAGATTACTTTAGGGGTCCAGAACTTTAACCAACTCTTTCAAGATTCCAGTGGATCTCTTTTCCTGGAAAAACTTGAAAAAGGAAAGAAAATTATACTAACTATAACCTCTACCAGTGTATCTGCTTTCAGGGCCATGACCAGGACGCATGGTCTCCTTTCTTTGCTAGCCATCTTAAATTCCCTTTACCCTCACTAGCAAGTCTGAGGTTTTGATGACAAACTTGGTGACTCATGCAAGCCTCATCCCTGACAGATATAAGGGTGGGCCACCTTGCCCCTTTTCAAGTATATTTGCTGAAATTTTCCCTTTATCCTCACAAGTAAGAAATGGAATAACAAAGGCACAAAGTAATCTCTTGAATGCTAAATGCATGCCTCCCTACTCTCAGGGGACAACAGCAGTTCTAGCTCACTTTGATGATCAGGATCAATATCCCCATTAAGATGGTGACTTTTCTTCTTGCCTGATAGAGCCTCAGTTAATGAGCTTGAAGTGCCCAGGAGATAGGGGTAGCTTTTAATACAATGGGATTCTTGCTGATTTCATTGGCAGAAGTGTTTCCCCTTTGGAGTCAGGATTTTCAACTATGCAGAGCTCACAGTCACAGGGATAGGTAGCACAAATTCCCCATTGGGTCAGTAGGGGTGTTGCTTAGTAGGCTCAGTTATGCTTCCCCCTTCCTTGGTTCCCATTTATTTTTCCTACTGGGCACACAGTACCAGATAAATGTCATTCCAAGGTATATACTGCATTCTAGAAAATGGCACTCTATTATCATAAAGTCTTTCCTCTGAAGCAGTGTTTCACCTGTACCTTCACCAGGTTGTTACACTCTGATAGGCAGGCAACTTCGGGGTAATATGTTGCAAAATATGACTAAAGAATCCCATGGATATAGGCTTACTTTGCACACCTCCTTTGCTATACGTAGGTCCCTTGGTTTGATGTGAAGTTATGAGGAATCCAGTATTGGAGAAGTGATACTCTATAAACTCTTAGATGGGAGCACTGTCAAGAAAGTCAGCCAATATCCAGAAAAAAAAACTGTATATATATATATATATATATATATATATATACACATATATACATATGTATATATATATATACATACATATATATGTATACATATATTATACATATATACATATACACACATACATATACATATATATGTATATATGTATGTATATATGTATGTATATATATGTGTGTGTGTATATATATATATATATATATATATATATATATTCTATCCTTTTCAGAATTAACTGCTTACTCTTCCAGAGCAGAAGAAACCCAGTAAAATCAACTTACCACCACATGGCCCATTGGTTTTGCTAAAAAATGATGCCATATGAGGACTCAGTGTTGGTCTCTGTAGACTAGACACTTGGGGTAGCAGTATCTAGATCAACTTGGTAAAAAGGAGCCTGTGTTGCCAGTACCATCTATAACTTCTATCCCTGCCACCATGGCCACTTCACTCATGTGGTCATCTTGTCAGCACTTGAGTGTTCAGTGACAAGGGCTGGTGGTGTCTTGTATGCTAAATCATTGGTGCTTCTTCCAGATGAGAAATTTTTTGATGGGAACACTTGCCTGAGGTACGGGATTTAACATCCTGGCAAGGACCACTGGAGATAGTATAAACTTACTCCTGGCATGGTTCCCAGAAACATAAAAATGTTTTGGCCTAGCTCAGTGAAGTTGAAATACCAGAATTACCATATTAGATAGTAGAGGAAGGGATTAAAACATTCTGGGAAGTGTGCTTTACTGGAGTGGAATACACAGTAGTGATGGAAATTCAGTGGTGTTTTCTTTTGTAGGCCAAGGCCAATGGTAGCAGGGGCTCATTGATAGGGGTTAGGGTGACAGGAGATAGGACCTCAAAACAGTAGAGTCAAAGTGGAGGTACTCAATCATAGTAAGTCAGGAGATATAATTATTTTAATAGGCAACAAGATTGGGTTAAAGGGGCATGACACATAGAAAGGTATGACGATGGTGTATGGCACACAGTGTTCCTGGGCAGTGAACACTACAGATGAGAGATGAAAACAAATGATTTTTCTTTGCTTAGAGAGGTGAAGAACACAGTTGTCCCTCTTACCTTGTAGTCTCCTTGGAAGGATAATGGGCATCTAATTCCAAACTTTTTGGTATTTAAATAAAATCTCCAAAATTCAGAAAAACTCAAAATTTGGCTTTTATGATCTAGCTCTTCCAAGATCTGAGATTTGTTTCTCCTGAAATGTAAATATATAGCAAGAAAACACTCCAGTCTTCCCAACATCTCTGGGTGTAATCCAGAGCCCTACTGTGGGCAACAGTCATTTAATATAGAAGTTTTCTTATACTTTGGGTCTTATCAATTAACTAGAAAAATGGCCTCAGAGATAATTCTCATGGTATTTAGAGTCACAGAAAGCTTGGGCGCTCACAGGAATACTAAGATATCCAGAGAACTCTTGGAATCCCATTGTTCTATTCAATTGTGTCAGATGTAGACTCATGTAGTTGTTAAATTCCAAGTTAGAGTTATACTCTAAAGATCATCATTTACAAAAAATTACTTGGCACCATGAAGGGTCAATTAGCTCATTCAAGATTAAACCAAGAATGAAGGGTACCATCTCCTAACTCCTTGGTTCATCTGGGATGAAGGTAAGAAAGTAGAATTTCTAATAGGTCATCAACATGAATGTTGAAAACTTGTTTTACTTTAGCTTATGTTGTTTAAAATTCTCTAAAGTTTTTCTTAAATTAGAAAGTAAAGTGAACTCAAATTAATTTTAACTTTTTCCTTTTAGTCATCTTTCTAAAAACAGTGACCTCAGAATTATTTTGAAAATAATAGATATAAAAACAGAAGACTGAATCAAATATTCATAAGGCCATTGTCAGATAGATGGGTTTATTTTATGTTATGTTTAAAAATCTCTAGTAGCAAGTGGTTTACTGGAGCTTTATAGTTCTCTCCAAAAAGTGAAATGTAGGAAATACTAATCTTAATGTTATTTAATAGAAATTTTATTCTAAAAACTGAAATAAAATGAAAAGTAAGTTGTTATGAAATGGAAGCCAATGTGGGTTAGATTTTTTCTGAAGGATAAATGTTGATTCAACCTTAAGTAACAGAAAATAAATCATGCGGCATCCATTGTATCTATTCACGCTCTGTGAACACAGACAAATGTGATCTGGGCTGCAATTGCTTTGCATGGATTCAGCCCAGATTGTTCCTTGCACTTAAGTCATAGCTCACACTTTATGCCCGTGGCCATCTGTTCTTGGGACATTTTAACCTATATAGAGTAATATGGTTTGCAATACTTTCTGGATTCTGATGCTTTTAAACTTCATGTTAATTTCTATTGGTATCCACCAGCGTATTTCCATTCCTGCCCAAGGATTAACATTTATGAGCTTCGAAGGCCAGCTTTGAGTAGTTTTTTAAAAAAAACACAATTTGCTTTTTCAATCTCCTTTCATTTTTCTTATCTTAAAAAGTGATTGAGCTATGTGATGCTTTTAAATGGAATGATCAGAAATATACAAAATAACTAAATTTTTTATTGACTTTTCCAAGCCTACAAACCTCCTATAGACTTTCCATTCCTTACTCTGAGCACAAAGGACTCTTGGTAGGTGGTATTGCCTGAAAATTCCCACATGAATAATGAGATAAACTTCCCATAGATTTAGTCACTCCTTGTTAACTTTGTATTCATCCATGGACCATAATTTAAGTGCATGCAGAACAGCACTAAAATTCTGTTACATTAGGTCCTTGAAAAGCCACATAAAGCAAATATAACCTATAGCTCAATATATTTCAAAACATGACTCTTCTTTTTTCATCCCTAATTTAGAATCCAGGTTTAAAACTAGTTGAATATGACAAGATTCATAGGCAAAATAATTTCCCAAATAGCTAGATAGGTTTTGTCCAATTTTCTCAGTTGGAGTGCTATGTTTATATTTCCATATTTTTACATTGTTTGTGTTCTATCTAACCACCTAACCATTTAGGTATCATATAACTTCAGCTTAATAACAGATAAATGCAATCTTCATTTGGGAATCAGGCTGCAGAGGTTAAGTGGCTTGGTCATACCATTGAGATCCTCAGTCTAAGGCAAAGTAGCTAGTGGGAGCTATATGTGTCTTACTTTGCCTTTCCACTCTTACCTACTGTCTTCCAGGTTATGCCACAATAAGGCCAAAAGCCATGGAGTCTGAACCATTCTAGTGCTATGGCTCACTCACTCCAGCTGAATTTTGTAGCAACACCAGGGGGGTTTTCACTTATTCCTCTCATTAGTATCCACTACTCTTATTAGGCTTTAGGTCCTACCTGGTTTATGTTTTTAACTGCTTCTAGTTCAAAATTAATAAACCAACACAGCATTTTAGCTTCAAAGTACATAGGGCGGTACTTATTTTAAATATATAACCATAGCTTTTCAACCAAAAATAAAAACAAATTTACCATATGCTTTTTGATTATAGAGAATTTAAATAATAGGAGGGATGCCTGGGTGGCTCAGTCGGTTAAGCATCTGACTCTTGGTTTCGGCTCAGGTCATGATCCCACGGTTCACGAGTTTGAGCCCCACATCTGCACTCAGTGCAGAGCCTGCTTGGGATCTCTCTCTCCCTCTCTCTGCCCATCCCCTGCATGCTCTGTCTCTCACTGTCTCTCAAAATAAATAAATAAACTTTCCAAAGTATTAAGTAATAGGAGATGGATATTTTTACCATTTGGGGCTTCTTCTTTGGGTCACTATACAAAAAAATGAAGAAGTAATAATTTGTCCTTATCTTTGTCCTACAAAGAGCTTTATAGCTCTTTGGATCTCTTGGAATATCTGCCTTAAGAGAATGCTCATGATCAAATTAAACTCTCTTAATACAGGAGTAAAATGAAGAAAGCATACATAGGCTCCAATATACATTGTCTTTTCTAGCTCCTAATTTTCTGTAGTATAGATTTGTGATAAAGCAAAACACAGACTCTCCAGTAGTGGGTCCATGATAGCAGACAAATTGGTATATTTCCTCCTATAACTATTTATTCTTTCCCTTCATTCATCCTTAAGCTCATCCTAGACCTCTTCTCTCTATATACCCAGAGGCACACATGCTTATGATTTAGGCTTAAGGGGCCAAGGTTCTTCTGAGGGTATATATAGTTACACGTTTAAAGACACTTTGATAGAGTTAGGTGAGAGATATTAAAGTATAGAGAATAATGAGAACCAGTTCTTAGTGATTGGTTGTGTACCCCAGGTCAATAATTATCAAACAGCTATTTGATTTTTAAGATGCAGATTTCTTGGTATTAGTGGAAGAGATATTCTGTCTATTGATTTCTTTGATTCAAAGAAAGTACTGTGTGCGGTGGCAGAACTTCTTTTCCAGGAAAAATAATTCACATTGTTTTGAGACATGATATTCATATATTGCCCTAAGATTTATACAAGGTGCAATATTTCCATTTCATATTTATACAGGTTCCAGCAATGAGATGGTTTATTTCAATTCCATTGCATAGTTGCCTGGAAGCACCACTTATATTTAAGAGAGGGCCCCAAAAAGCCAAGCCTAGACAATGATCTCCTGAGTCTCACCAGGACAATTTAATACAATATCATTACATTGAAAACATTTACATGTATAGCTGAAAATCTACTTAATTTAAGCATAGTTTATATAGTATTGTGACAGACAAAAATATATATTTAGAACCATTATACATATCTGTCTGCTCAGGAGCAAACTTATAATAAATTATACATTATGCCAGGGTAAATTTTCTCGAAGACTAAAAAGAAAATGTTACACTTTATATTTAAAGTACAATGTTAATTCATTATTTCTAAATTAAAAAAACTAATAGCCATTCCACTAAATTCACTTATTTCAGGCTTACATTCATTTTACATTCACATAAAATTCATTACTATTAACTGTAGCAGTGATGTTGAATTTTGACACTGAGAGTTTGAAGGCTTATTGACATTTCAGTCCAAGCTTGATGTTTTAGAAAATATGTGTGAAAAAAACACATTAAAATCATCCAAGAAACATGTTACAATTATTGTAGAAGTATGAAAATAAAATATATGCTTTATTCTAATGCTTTATCCACAGGTATTGCCTCCAGAGGTTAATATATAGCCAGTGTCTAAAATTTCCTGTCGTTTTATTTTCATGGAGGATGGATTTTTGAAAATTAAGTCCACTGAGCAAAGCTGGAAGTATACAAAGCCTCCAGCACTGCCCATGATGTCAACACAGAGCGAGGGATGAGCATAAGGTATTGTCTTCTGCATGTCACAACTTTGTTTCTTCCTTGGAAATGGAGAAATATGCATGCAAATGAGCCTAAGTAAACATCCTGTGATTGCTGTTTCATTCTTTTTGATCGTCAACATTTTTTTTGTCCTTTTAAAAAATCATCTTGTTAATATTTAGCACATTTGTAAGTGTATTTTATACTAAATTAGATTTTTATAAATCTAGTTTGAGAGTAGGTATGAAATAATGTGTCAAATAAAAATAGAACACTGTCAGGGTGCCTGGGTGGCTCAGTCAGTTAAGCTTGATCTCGTGGTTCGTTAGTTCTAGCCCCTAGTCGGGCTCTGTGCTGACAGCTCAGAGCCTGGAGCCTGCTTCAGATTCTGTGTCTCTCTCTGCCCCTTCCCCACTCACACTCTGTGTCTCTGCCTCTTTCTCTCAAAAATAAGTAAACACTAAAAAATTTTTTAAAAAGAACATTTTTCATTGGCTTATATAATTTTAAGTTGCCTAGTTTTTAATGTTTTAGATGAGTTAAACTTTTTTCCCTTTTTATCTTTCTACTATTACAAAATAAATGGAGTGGAAGAAATTTTCACTGTTAATATTTATTCTTTTTCACTGGATTTAAATATGGTTATTGCACATATTGAGCATATTTGGACAACTGTTGCCCAACAAAATTATGAACTATAACATCTTCAAAGAGACTCTACATGCCCGCTTACTCTATTACAATATGGGTGATGTCTTCTATGGAAGCTGATCCATAAATAAGTTGTACAAAAACTTAGGGTGATGGAGTGCATAAAAATAATTATTCAGGCAGTGTGCTGGAGAGCATGGTACATTGGAAAGACTAGATGCATCAAGAACTGTAGTCCCCAACAATTAATCACTTTTCCATGCCAAATGTTTCCATCATTGCACTTTGTCATTAGTGAGATTCATGCCCAGTTCTCTCCATCCATGTCTGAGAACCTTGGGATTCCCACACTGCTTCCAAAAATGTGCTCCTTCCAAGTGCTCTATTGGGTAATAGGCATGGAGTAGATTCTAAGCAAATAGATGAGTAAAAAGAATTCTCTTTTTATTTAAGTATAGATGATGTTTTTATTTATGAGAGAGAGAGTGTGTGTGACCTGGGGAGGGGCAGAGGGAGATGGAGATAGAGATAGAGATAGAGACAGAGACAGAGACACAGACAGAGAGACAGAGAGAGGGAGAATCTTAAGCAAGCAGGCTTCATGTCCAATGTGGATCTCCATGTAGGGCTTGATCTCACAACTGTGAGATCATGACTTGAGCTGAAATCAAGAATTGGACATTTAACCGACTGAGTCATCCAGATGCCCCAAAGTATAGATGATGTTCTATAAACATTCTGAATGCGACATCATATTCTCCATCAAGTTTTGATAAAGCATTAAAATATGGGATATTACAACAGGTAGAATTATCTAATTCATATTCTAAGAATCACCTGTGAATTTATCTCATGTGTCATTTGATGCTTTTAGGCAATTAAAATTTTTTAAAAAAGGAATTGTAACTTCCTGAACAACACTTTCATACTTAACGTTGAACACTGAATTAACTTCATTTTGTCTATGAATTGCAAAACAGAAACATTTTTGGACAAAATGTTTTAGTTTAAATAAGTCATGGTGCCTTTCTTTATTTGATCAAATGCTCAGATAATTTTTTAGCTCATCAATTCACTCTGCTTTTGTAGACATAGCCCTGGTTATTTCTATAATGTGGCTACGGGGAAAGCATTTAAAATTCTAAAATGCTACAAACCATTAAATAAATAAATAAGTAAATATAAATATAAATATATACATATACATGTGTGTGCGTGTGTATATATATATATATATATATATATATATATATACACATATATATGTATACACACACACACATACATATTTTTTAACTCCAGAAAAGGAGCAAAATAATATTTAATGACCAACCTCATGAAAGTTATGTGGACACCAAATGTTAAAATTGATGGCTTTTTCCCTTTAGGACTTATTTTTATTTTCTTCTTTCATCTGCATCTTAAAATTCACTGTCTACTTTTTGTAGTGATGATTTGTCTAGTACCTAAGACTGGCTTTTGCAAAAAGTGCCACAGAGTCACTCTCTTAACATTAAATCATCTTCACTAATGAATATCCAAAATTGAGAGGGTTTTATTTTTCTAGTTTTATCAGGAGGTGCCATTTGTCTCTCATTAATCTTAATTGGCGCTATACTGTTATCTCACCTTAGATAAAGCTCAATGTCACTTCCAGTACCAATTTAGGTAGTAATATGGGACACTACTTCTTTTATCATGAAGCAGAACTTTATAAACTTCAGATGAAGACAAAAACCTGCTCTTGTCACTTTCTGCTTAATGGCCTTCTTGATTTATTGCTTTAAGGTTGTCTAATAATCATGCCTTCCATACTCTAGGTATGCTTCTCAATACACATGGTAGCTGTTGGGCACACTCAGAGGAGCCAGTGCTCCTCTACAAAGATGGATTCTACTTTTCCTATTACCTTGTGCATAAAGAAATTCCACGACACAGTATTTTGCATATGTGTTTGCTTTGCCTGTGCTCAGAATAATGTGTGTCACTACAAAGAGAAACAAATTGCATATTCAGCAAATGTTCTAGTTCAGAAGATGCAAGAATAGGTTAACCATCAGGACACCAGGACAATCACCCATTAATTTCTTGCACCATTCATTTGAGTGATGGCAAGTTACTCTCTGAACTTCATCATGAAAATAAACCAGACCCACTAGTGCATTAGCAGACAAGGTCTAGAGCAAGTCTACTGAATTTCCTTGGCTGTTTCATACCTACTTCTTTTTTCTGAATAAAGACAAATACTCTAACCCTCTGTTCTTTGAGTGGGGCTTAATTCACTTTTGAATATTTAACAAAAATATCTAGAGTCAGAATCAAACGAGGATGAGAAATACCGATGAGAAAGCAATCTGTTGCTTTCATACATGATTCCTTCTAACTTGGCTTGCATTTGTGCAACTGCACTTTTATATGGATTTTTATCCACCTGAATGCTGTTTATTTTTTAAGTATATTTTTTATATGCTGCAACCCATCTTTCCTGGACTAGCCTGCTATAACACTCTGTTTGTGAAAGCAGTATTTTATGTGGATGGGGTCATTAGGAGTTATCTTCAGTCCCAGACCCTTCTGGACTTGAATCAATGTTGAGGAAGGCCTCCTTATTGGTAAAAGTTGAGCTGAGAGTTATGCTCTGTCGGGGCTTCACAGGTGCAAGTTCATCTAATTTAATATTTTCATTTTTGACCAGAATTGTCTTATCCATGTTTTCTTCACTGTGCCTTGCAACAACAGCATCAAACACATCTAATTTGGGTGGCAAGGTTCCACTCTCAAATAGATATTTGGCTAGATAGGAGATGCAAATGTTGGACAAGAATGAGGTAACCATGGAAAGGGTTTTAAATGGGAATCTCTGATTATATATGCCATTCTTATCAGGGTAATAACCAGGATAAAAGATCAAGGGCTGCAGGTACAGATATGGCTCCCCGCCAGTTATTCTCAAGAAAAGGCCAGACACATAACCTGCCACAGCCCCATACGTGTTGGTTCCCTTGATGAAGAGCACACAGAGCAGCTGAGGGAAGATGATGATGTAAACGAGGTCTGAGCTGAGGTACCAGAGCCCATACACAGTCTTCGTCAGCAAGGCCATGGCTGTGGCAGAAGCTCCAAACACAAACACTGTGATTCGCATAACCCAGATGATTTCCTTGTCTGAGGCCTGCAAGAAAATGCCACAGTGACAGCTTTTCACACAGTGCACTGGCTCATTTAAGTGAAGAATGAAATGCATTTCTGTGCTTTAAAGCAGGTCTAAACAATTCCCCTGGTTCAAATAGCTCATTGCAGGCAAAATCAACCTAAACGACAGTATAGGAAGCAAGCAATCCAGGTGGCTTCCCTAGCGGGCCTTTGGGAGAGGTTTCTGTGTGTCTTGTGCAGGAAGCACAGGTCAGCTGCACTTTTCTCTGAATATGCAGGGGAAGAGGTGAGAGGAGCTTATGTGCTGTCACAGGGGAATAATGCAAGAGATGGGGCGCCTGGGTGGCTCAGTTGGTTAAGCGACTGACTTCGACTCAGATCATGACCTCATGGTTCATGAGTTCAAGCCCCACATCGGGCTCTGTGTTGACAGCTCAAAGCCTGGAGCCCGTTACAGATTCTGTGTCTCCCTCTCTGCCCCTCCCCCGCTCATGCTCTGTCTCTCTCTCTCTCTCTCTCTCAAAAAGAAATAAACATTAAAAAAATTTAAAAAAATAATGAAGAGAGGATTTCATGTACTTTTCATATTAAGGCATAGTTCTTATGTGGCCAGGAGGATGCATGGCCCACCCTTCTTTCCTCTCTTCTAGGAGTCCTACCATCTTTTTTTTTTTTTTTTTAATTTTTTTTTCAACGTTTATTTATTTTTGGGACAGAGAGAGACAGAGCATGAACGGGGGAGGGGCAGAGAGAGAGGGAGACACAGAATTGGAAACAGGCTCCAAGCTCTGAGCCATCAGCCCAGAGCCCGACGCGGGGCTCGAACTCACAGACCGCGAGATCGTGACCTGGCTGAAGTCGGATGCTTAACCGACTGCGCCACCCAGGCGCCCCGAGTCCTACCATCTTTAAGGCCAGCCACCTTAAAAACATGTGGGGCCATTTTGTTAACTATGACCTAGAAAACTAGGGAAAAACTTCTTCCTTAGTGAAGGAAGAAGGTGGGCAGGAACTCCTGCCTGCTCAGTGACACAATAGCCCTGTTCTGCACCCACTTGATTCATTAAGGACAATCACACTGAGAGGCTATTTTCTCATGAACATGGACTTGGGAGTTCAAGTGAAGGGTGGGGCAGATGCTACACAAATGACCACAAAATAACGTACTCACCATGCTCTGCTTCAAGTTTCTTATAGTACACGATTAAACTCAAAGTTTTTCTAAGATGTTTTGGGTTTCATTACTCTCATTAGAAAGACAAGAAATGTGAATTGTAGCAATATGACTGTACCTCTTGAAAAATGCTTACGTTGGTTTGTTCCCTTACATACTAACATGAGTAGTAAGATGCATTAAAAATATTCATATACAGCATAAATAAAATTCAGCATTATTTAATCTTGTGTGCTTAATCAGAGTAGGGTCAGATTTTAATATAGGATATTAGTAAATATATAATATTACAGATGAAATAAATGCAATGATGACAAAAGCAATAATGCTACACTGGACAAGACTGTTCTTACATTTTGTCTGAATGAAAGCTGGTAGATGTTCCGGGCAAACATGGAACTTGCTGACAAGATAGAAGAATCTGCTGATGACATAACAGCAGCAGAAACTGCACCAAGACCAAAGAAAGAGATGTACACAGGGCAGAGGTACTTCAGAACAATTGGTAAAATCATGTCTGCTTCATCGTTGTCCTTGGGATCTAGAGGCTTATACGTAGTCTGGTTCCAGTCTGTTGAATAGAAATGACAAATATAATAATAACTAAAGAACCACATGCTCTTTATCCATTTGGGGGTCATCCTATTCTCTGGGAGCTTTTGAAATAAATTCAGAATGTATGAATTAGTCTGATCAGAGAAGCGTAATTAATATAATTAGGTACGTTGGTCTAAGTAGGTAGGAAATACATGTACTGGTCAAGTGAAATGGTCTTATATTCACCTCTGGCTTCTAATGGGTTTTGGTTACACTTAGCCCTATTCACAAGACCTGTTATCTATCTATCTATCTATCTATCATCTATCTATCTATCTATCACCAGCTATCTATCATCTATCTATTCATTTATCTACTACCTGCCTATTATCTATTTCTTTTCTGCAGTTGTGACATCAAATTGTACAGAAACATAGAAAACATGTTATAAAACAAAAGCATAGATTATTTCTTCAGCCAGTTGGAGGTATGAGGGGACAAGTACTGTTTCAGTCCTAAGTCTTTAGTCATAGAAGCATTAATGGATAGACAATAGTGAGGTTATTCTCATCCATCCTTTTCCTGTATATAAACTTGGTTTTGGAGCTCCCTCAGCATTGTTTTTCTCCCAACTAAATCCCTTCTTGCATTGAATTCCACTTACTTGAAATAGGAGGCATGATAGATAAAGCAAAGTCCTTGTTTTATTGAGTAGAAAGTGCAGGTATGAGGCTGACATTTTCAGGAGGTTTTTGAACTCCATGTAACAGAACTCAAAACATAAAAGGCAAAAGGACTCTTGAGGAAGCAGGAGGGCATGCGCATCAGAGGTGTACAGGCAATGTTTTGCAGCACATCTCTGGCTAAGTCTGTGGGCCAGGCTATTAAAAGCAATGAATCAGTTTGATAGTTGTGAGGATAAGGAAAAAAATGGGCAGAGGATGGCAAGTGCCTGATCTTGTTAAAGCAAGAAATAAAAGGAAGAATCACCATTGGATTAATCCAGTGTTTTGCAAACCTGAATGAACATTGGGGTCTCTCATGTGTGCCTGTAAAATGCAGAGTCCTACATCCCTATCCTGAAATACTCTGATTGCATATGTCTGAATGATGATAATATTCAGCCAAATCTGGGAATTCACCAAATTATAGTTAATTCGATAGATTGAACTTTGGAGTAAAATTTAATTACAAAATACTATCAATTTATGTGATCTTCACAAAATAACACTGTGAAGCTGACTTAGAAAAACTACATACATGGGGCACCTGGGTGGCTCAGTCGGTTAAGCATCAGACTTCGGCTCAGGTCATGATCTCACAGTTCATGAGTTCAAGCAAGCCCTGCATCAGGTTATCTGTTGTCAGCACAGAGCCTGCTTCAGATCCTCTGTCCCCCTCTCTCTCTGCCCCCCCTCTCTGAAAAATAAATAAACATTAAAAAAAGAAAAAAGAAGAAAAACTACATACATAAATTATACAACTGTACATTTTCATACAGAGAAGGATGTATGTAAATGTTCAAAACATTTTTTAAAAAGCTAAAGTAGGCAACATGAAGTTTCTTGAAATACATAAAAGGTTTTTTGAAAAAATAAAATAGGTAAATGTGCTTTTAAGTTTTAAAATTTGAAACTTGGAAATTATTCCTGATATTGATACTATAAAGAAAATAAAACACTGTATTTTTTTATTTCAGAAAATTTAAGTTTTTTACCATAATTGAAGGAATTGCGTGATCAATTAAACACGGTCAGCATTATTTTCCAAAAATTTCCATTATTTATGCATGTATCTATGAATTAAAGTTTATTCAGAGAGAGAAACAGAGAGTGTGCATGCATGAACTGGGGAGGAGCAGAGAGAGAGGAGAGAGAATCCCAAGCAGGTTCTGTGCTGTCAGAGCAGAGCCCAATGCAGGGCTTGATTTCATGAACCATTAATTTTTCATACAACTGAGTGTTTTGAATTATACAAACCTATCAATTAGCAGTCTAAGACTCACCAACATTAATACTATGCTTCTCCAACAGAATCTCAGGTGAACCACTAGTAAAATATGCTATAAGATCATTTAAATTTTATGATATGTTTGCCTGCTGAACTCTAGAATTCATAGAAGGAATTAAATCTTTAAATTTATTTTTTAACAAAGGTAATTCTGCATTGTGCTAATATGCTTTTGCATATTATTTACAGAATGGCTATGAAGGCTTCATTGTAAGGATTACAAAAAATATCCTGTTGTGCACCACACAAGATGGAGAAAATAGTGGTGAAAAACAAACAAAAAAAGTTTATCTTTGAATATATAGTTCTTTACTGTTTGTACCATTATGTGCTGAAGAATAAAATGGAATCTTTAAATGTACATTACTATAGCTCCTTTTTTATTTGCTGAACTTCTTTGATGGCATAACTACAGGACTGAATAAGAGTGGTTTCCCTTGGATCCTACTATTTTTTTATTCCCCCATTTTCCACTATGTTCAAACCCATGCTTTGTTGAAGCCAATTTTACAGCATTCCTTGAGATATTATGGTACCAGAAACAACAACCAAGAATATGAACCTATTCCAAAAAAAATAGCTGACATTGTGTTTTTCAGTGTGTTGCCCTACAATACACACACATACAAACACACACACACACATGCACATATGCATGTTTTCTGATTGTGACATAAATGCTATCTTTTATTCAAAGGCATATAATCACCTTTGTCAGTCATCTTGTTAAGTGTTTGTTTATGTCATGGATGAACAATTGGAATGAAGAGTGTACATTATGAATCATGACTACTTCTTGTAAAAGTTAAATAATCTAATAAACAGCTGTACTAATTGAAAATAAAAGTAGCCACATAAGTATCATCCTGTATCAACTTTACAAACACAGCAGAGTAAAAGGTAAGCTTCTTTAATCTGTTTTAATGACCTTTACCTACAGGACCCCTTTGAATTTGGATTATTGTGTTGTATTTTCATGAAATACCCTTGGAAGCTGCATAGCATAGATATATAAGCATCAAGAGTAATTAACAAGTTCAGTAAAATTAAGGGTGAGATTTTAAAAATGTTCTAGATAGAGGCTACTGGGAGATAAACATTTCATAATGCTTTTTTTTTTTTTACTGATTTTGAGTAAATTATTCTCTAAGTTACTTAGTGCCTTGAGTTTATCTTTATCTTGAAAACTTATTTATTGATTTCTCCAAGAAAGAAAACTTGTAATTAGCAAACTATCAAAAATGTAAATCAGGAATCTCAAGTTCAAAGTGGTCTGTAGGTGTCAGGTAAATTTCTAAGCCAGTGGCTCTCAACTTGGGCTGCACTTTGAGCCACGAAGCAGCTTTAAAAACCACTGCTCTCAGGATCCATCTTAGATTATTAAAATAAAATCCCTGTGGGGTAGGATAGAAATGGGTATTTTTTTCAAGAGTCCCTTCCCCTCCCCAGATGATGTCAATGTGCACCTTGGTTGAGAAACATTGCTAACAGGATTACATAGACACAATTGATAAGTATACCAGCAAGGGGGGGCGGGAAGGAAGGGCATGCTCACAAATGTTTTATTGGTGGGGAGAGCAATCAAACGCTTTTTGGAGGCATGGAGCTAAAATACAATTGTTTGAGTGCTATGACAAATGTTTGTATATGAATATGATGAGAAACAATCAACTATGTGTGGATAAGAGGGAAAATGGGGGAGGGAGGCCGGCTGGGTGGTAATTAGTCACTTCAGTGAAGCCTCAGTGGGTCCATTAGTGAAGTTACAAGAGATATACCTGTTGATGCTCCAATGGCCCCAATGAGTATGGCTGGTAAAGCCATCACCAGGCACCCAAAAGCTGCCAGGAATGACAACACTTGAGCATAGGTGGCTGAGGATGAAGAGAGGACCCTCTGGAAGTAGGCTTGCCATGGGATTCCACCCAGCATCTGCATGGGAACAGCAGGGACTCAGAATAAATTAGAGGCAAATAACATCTATTAGGTATTTTTTAAATAAGAAGTTGTACAGTTACATGCACAGTAGTCATTTGTATGGCTCTCATACATGCCAAACATCTCAACTGCAATCATCACATTTTCAACTGCAAAGAATTTCTTCAAGTTTTTTCCTTCATAATTATATCACACAATCTTTTCTATTCTTTGGTTTCCCCACTTTAAGCTGCATTACAACTACCCAGAAGCCCAGAAACCTTAGCTTTGTTTTCATCTGGAGGTTCTTTTTTTTAAAGTTTATTTATATATTTTGAGAAGAGAGAGAGAGAGAGAGAGAGAGAGAGAACAAGCATGGGGGAGGGGCAGAGAGAGGGAGAATCCAAAGCAGGTTCCATGCTGTCAGCCCTGAACCTGAAGTGGGACTTGATCTCATAAACCATGAGATCATGACTTGAGCTGACACCAAGAGTAGGTCACTCAATGACTGAGCCACCCAGGTGCCCGGGGGATGTACTTAAAATTCTTACTGAGGATACACAATCATAAACATTTTGGATACAGTGAACTATAATGTAATTTGTTGCCTGCTATAAAGAAGTATATACAGCTGCATGGCAATCAGGAACACCTGCAGAAATGACAGGGAGTCAGTTCTGAAGCACTGAGAAGGTGTCACTAGGTGGAGATGGAGAGAGAAGACAGCAGCACCTGGCAAAGAATCTAATGTGAAAACAGAAGAAGAAACAAACAAACAAAAACAATGAAACAGCTATGAGACCACCATGTCTTTGGCTTAATTAAAGGTCAGGGTGTGTGGGAGACAGGAGGCAGGGGAATACCTTCCCCTTGATTACTGCCATGGTCCTCTGACTCTCATACAGTCACTGCTCATGAATGAACTGGTGAATGAATTCCCCATATCGCAATGTATTGAAGTTGTTTCTTTAATTGCCTCTGGAATGTATTGTTTATCATTGTCACACCTGTGCCAATGAGAGTGTTTGTTACATATTGATTCCAGAACAATCTCCTCCTTATAAAAGCTATACACGTTCAAAAGTTAAGAAAAAAAAGTAAAATAATAAATTCTAAAATACATAATCCATGTCTCAAGTCTATATTTTTCCAAAACTTTTCCTTTGGTTTGCAACCTGTAAGTCAATACAGATCTTCTCTGACTTACAGTGGGATTACATCCCAATAAATCCGTCATATGTTGAAAATATCTGAAGTCAAAATCAAAAATGCATTTAATACATCTAATCTACTGAACATCATAGCTCACCCTAGCCTACCTTAAAGGTGCTCTGAACACTGACATTAGCCTACAGTTGGACAAGTCATCTAACACAAAGCCTACTTCATAATAAAGCATTGAATATTTTATATAATTTATTGATTACTAGACTGAAAGTGGAAAACAACACGGTGTATGGGTGCAGAATGTTTGGCAGTGTATGTTGTTTACTCTTCGTGGCTGGCTGGGAGCTGTGGCTGGTTGCCGCTGCCCAGCATCACAAGAGACAGGATAGTACTGCATACTGCTAGCCCAGGAAAAGATCAAAATTCAAAGTATGGTTTCTACTGAATTCTATTGCTTTTGCACCACCATAAAGTTGAGAACTTGTTAAGTCAAACCGTGATAAGTCAGGAATGTACGTGTATCACTAACATTTTCTATGCCAATGAACCTTCGTCAACAATTTAGATGCTTATATGAATCTCTACACCATAATTTACATGCCAATCTCTCTGGATATTTAAGTCACCAGAGCTTTGTAAGTGAGGTGAAATCTGACCGCCACAAACAAACAGAAGCTCTGATGGTGAGGTGGAAGATGGGTCTGGAGAAGTGAGATTTGATTGGGCTGCTGCAGGGAGACCGTGAAGGGCCATTACAATGGGCCAGGTGAGGAATGTTGTCAGTGAGCAGGTTCAGGGTGATACCTTAAAGGTATCCAGAGCAGGAGTCCATAAATCATAAATTTATGACAAGTGGAAGTTCAGAGAGACAACTGGAAGGCTGGAGACCACTCGTGAAACATTTGGAGGCTTCCTTCTGTAGTTCATCTATTCATTCATTATCTATTATTCCACTTTCACTTGTGTTGCATTTTGAAGAATGAACATAACTTAGTCATATAATTTTTTGAGGTGGAAGAAACCTTAGCAGTCATTGGATATATAGCCTTATCTTCAAGATCTGTAAATCTGAGGACTAAAGTGTCGTGTAGGAGAAATAACTTTTGGGTCTTGATTCTCTATTTCAATCCTTCACTCAGACAGTGGTGTGATTATGAACAAACTGCCTATCTTCTCTGTCATAATCTTCTCCTATGTAACCATAAATATATCTGCTATGCAGATATAAGTTCATACACACATAATATTTAACCCCATTATCCATTGAATTCATAATTATAATCCAATCTAGAAAAATGTCGGCCAATACATTTACAATCTTTGGGAAAGAAGCTCTCCTCACCACCACTAGAAACAACTTGTTTTCTTGTTTTCCTGTCTTCTTACCAGGAAATTCCTTATTGGGACAGACAAACCTGCCTTCAGGGCTGAAATTTACCGAAGTGCCATAATGACAAAGTGAAATTACAAACTATTGTGAACCCTCTAAAAAGGAAAAAAAATAAACAATTTCCCTTTAATTTTGATATAAATGTTAATCTATTTCTTACTTTGAAATCAAAATAAGTGTTTTATTTTTGTAAGTAACCATTCCAAGTAGCAAAATCATAATATCTGGCAGTTTCTTTTGGTTTTCCCATCTTGCCTCAATCTGTGATCTGCCTTTATTTCTTCTGTGCCCCACCTTCACCTCAAAGTCCTGCCAAGTTCCCAAGCTATCTCTGACTTCCCAACACTTCTTTCTTGGTATCTTTCCTGAGGGACACCTCTTTTTCCAATTTATGTCTGCACTAAAGGTCTTATGGCACGACTAACTTACTTACTCAGTAATTAGAGACTGAATGGATTACTTATTTCAGAAGAAGTGGGTTGTAATGCCTAAACCAAAAATACAAATTAAAGCTTTTAGAAGGCTTGGTTTCAGATTGGGGAGGTACCTGGGGGTAGGGCATGGTGTTCTTCACTTATAGCACAGCAGAAATGGGTACACACCATATATTACCCCATTGACATTGTCCCTTGAAGGCTTCACTCTCTCTCCACTTTGACACTAATCAGCTACCACAGTCAGTAAGTGGCTCCAGCCTTCCAACAGGAAGTAGTCAGTGCAGAAACATACATGAGCCAGTAGGTGACATATACATATAAGTCTTAAAATCTTAAAAATATGTTCGATTTTAGGAAAAATGAGACTGCATTCCTCAGGTAAGGGCATTACTTACCAACAACAGAAAACTATCAAGCCAAGTGTAGATTTCAAATGATTCAATTGTCCCCAGCCAAGGCTTTTGGTATTTGGTGTGCAGAGCAGTGTACCCAATGTCAGCAACTGCAGAATGTGACAGGGCGAAGGGGACGCTGATCCACTACAACCAAAGAGGGACATGAGACTGTTAAGCTACAATTTTTTTACTTGTTTAACATATGCAAGGTTTCGCCACATATTTTGTTTCCTCACAGACCACATAGCTCGGTTGTTCCTCTTGTTCAGACGGAGGAGAACTTGGAATTAAGTTCTCTGTGGGATGCCATGAAATACTTATTTACAAAAGTTAGACTAACATATTATCTATACCTGTGCTTAATTACACCATATCATATCAAATATAAGAGCAGTCAACAAATCTTTGGGAAGAGAATGTTAAGTTTGAGAACATTGAGTATATTGATATATAAACACTTATTGTTTTCTTTGAATTAGATAAAGATGTCCAATTTTTAACATGACAAGGAAAGACCTGATTGAGAACTTGGTGGGTGACACAAACCTTCAGGCGTGAGTCCAGTGTTAATACAAAAAGAAGGCAGTGAATGGGGAGACCATCTATATGGAACAAGGCAAAGAGGAGAACACACAGGGTGTGCACACACATCTTTTGGGCTACAAGTGGCTTAGGGAAATGGGGCAGATAAACATAAATATATGGAGAGAAATTTGAATTGTAAGCTGAGGGTTGGTGTTTTGTTTTGCAGGCAACTAGAAGCTAGTGGCATTTCTTCTAAGTTTTTTTTTTTAAGTTTTTATTTAAATTCCAGTTAGTTAACATACAGTGTAATATTAGTTTCAGGTGTGCAATTAAATACTTACAACACCAGGTGTTCATCATGGCAAGTGCCCTCCATAATGCCCATCACCTATTTCATCCATTCCCCCACTGACCTCCCCTCTGGTAACCATCAGTTTGTTTTGTATAGTTAAGAGTCTGTTTCTTGGCTCACCTCTGTTTCCGTATGCTTGTTTGTTTTATTTCATAAATTCCACATATGAGTGAAATCATATGGTATCTGTCTTTCTCCAACTGACTTATTTTGCTTAACATAATACTCCCTAGCTCCATCCATGTCATTGCAAATGGCAAGATTTCACTCCTTTTTTTTTACGACTGAGTAATATTCCATTGTGTATATGAGCCATATCTTCTTTATTTATTCATCAGTTGGTGGACATTTGGGCTCCTTCCATAATTTGGCTATTGTATATAATGCTTCTGTAAACATCAGGGTGCATGCATGCTTTTGAATTAATATTTTTGTATTCTTTGAGTAAATACCTAGTAGTATGATTGCTAGAATGCAGGGTAGTTCTATTTTTAACTTTTTCAGGAACCTCCATAATGTCTTCCAGAGTGGCCACCTGTTGCTTTCCCACCATCAGTGTAAGAAGATTCCTCTTTCTCCACACCCTCACCAACACCTGTTGTTTCTTCTGAGTTTTAAAAAGAGTTTAGTATATTTCTTCTGCATTTTAATTTCTAGATGTGAACAGTGAGCTTAGGAGAAGAATAAGTCAGAAAAAGCAGTAGGTACACTGATATGACTCAGGTAAAGGCCCGAAATAGAGTGATGATATTGGAAATAGAAAGACATTGGTACTAAAAAGGATTATGAAGAGAGATTAGACAGTTCTTACATTAGAGTGGGAAGAGAGTTCAGAGAGGGAAAATGAGCAGATGAACCTCATGTTTACAGTTGTGGAGCTCCAAGGATGGTGATAAAATCAACAGAATTGGAGAATTTGAGAAAAGGAAATGGTAAGGTGTGAGTCGATACATTAATTATGCATCCATGTATAGCCATTTGAAGGTTGGAAAACAAAACATTCTTGGCCTTTTATTCAGTCAAATCAATAGACCCTTAACTTATAACCAAGACAACTTGATTCCTTTTCAGTTTAGTTACATTTTGTAGCATAAAAGCACTCTAACATTTATACCCACATATATTTGCCCTACCATCTTTGTACTGGCATGCTTGATTTATGCACCTGTGCATTTTAAGTTCTGGTCTCATGAAAAGCAATGAGAAATTACATTTATTGTCAATAAATAGCTTCATCCCCTGAGGTTGTGTTTGTTAGAATACCAAGTGCATCATGAGAGCTGTCATTGCCAAACCAACCATGCCTCCAAGGTTCTGAACAGAGATTTATTTCTGGAAGTGTATGATGATGCTAAGGAGAATTGTGAATTTCAGCACTGCCCACTTGCTTTTGACAATTTAAAAATTAAAAAATTAGGAGTCATTAAGCAAGTTAAATATATTTGAATTCAATTAAAATATAAGTGAATGAAATTCCATGAAATGCACATCAATTCTAGGGGAAAAAGAGGAAATATTATGATCATTGCTAGCATATGTTAATTTAAGGCTGAACTGTAACTTTAGTTGTAGTCAGTTCTTTTAAATTTTTTCCTCCATTATTAATGATGCTAGAAAACAAACAAAAACAAAAACAAAAAGAAAAAATGAGTCTGAGATTCAACTTAATTTTTCTGACTGTCTAGTGTGAACACTAGCATAGGGTGAAGAGCTTTTCATTATGAGAAAAATAAGGAAAAAAGAGGAGGCTCAAGGGTGCTTTAATCATCTGTGGAAAGTGAGTCATGATGTGCAGTCTCAATGTGCTCTGTCCGTGGCCTTTCTACGAGGGCACCACCCCTACAGGACACACAGCTGAGATAACATACACATGTCTGAACTCAATACAGTGCCCAGCACGGAGTGGTCACATCATTTTCTTTATACTACCTTAGAATTGTCTTAGGCATTGGATATTATATGGATAATAATACAGTCTTGACATTTTAAGATGTTGAGTTTGCAAAGGCTCAACATTGACTAAAATGTGCATATAAAACACAAAAGCACTTTTAATATAATACCAACAATATTCACGTCTCCATAATTCAGTATTTTTTACTGAATAAACACACATATATTACCTAATTTAATCTAGAACTTACAAACAATACATAATAAATCTTGTGCCCTTTCTTTGTTTTGAGACCCCAAATAGTGATGATAAATATTGAAACCCACAGTTTTTCCAATGGGATAGTTTCTGTCTTATGAGCAGTCTTATGGAATTAAAACTAATACAGGGGAAGTTAAAAGACTAATGCAGGTAAGCACCAACATTGACATTTTAACTCTGAGTGAAGTGTTTTTTGCTTTCAGACTCAAGGGAGAGCATACATAAGTTTCCATCAAATGTGGGCATGAAGCAAAGCAAGTCCTAGACCTTGCTAAGAATTAACCTGAGGGCATATTTTCTGTCAAAATCCAACTAAATGACTACAGTTTTTCATCCAATTAATTAATTGAGAAATTTAAAGTTTCAAATCATACACAACGTACTATGTATTGCTCATGATGGAAAATAACGTTTCTATTCAATTTTGCTGAGTTAGTATAAAATACCACATTATCTTTTAGAAAGAAGAAGGAAAGGAAAGGAAGAAAGAAAGTCTGTGAATGGCCCCACTTACCAGGCCTATGAAGATGCAGAAAAGCTGAACTACATCCGTGTAGGCCACGGAGTACAGACCACCCACCAGCGTGTAGAGAGTGGCAATGAGCGCAGAAACAATGACAGAAGCTTGCACATCAACGTCAATGATCACGCTGATGGTGGCTCCTGAAGAAAGCAGACAAGAGAATGCTATGGTCAAGGTACTCAAATGGATTCCACTTTCTGTTCAAGGATACATTGAATGTTCAGTACCAGCAGGTAGTGCCTCTGTGTCATATGAAATGTATTGGATGATAACAGCCAAAGTGAACTGTCATATCAAAATCTTAAAATCTATAATATATTCTTCCTTCCTGAAATTGGCACTTTGGTAAATTATATAGGTGGGAGCACCCAAAATTGATGATATGACCTCAGAATTCCATGAAATATATTAAATTTAATACCATTATAAGAACTTTCAAGGGCACCTGGGTGGCTCAGTTGGTTAACCATCCAACTTTTGGTTTCCGTTCAGGTCATGATCTCATGGTTGGTGAGTTCAAGCCCTGCGTGGGCTGGCAGTGTGGAGCCTGCTTGGGATTCTCTGTCTCTTTCTCTCTCTCTCTTTGCCCCTCCCCTGCTTGCACTATCTCTGTCTCTCTCAAAATAAATAGACTTAAAAAAAAAAAGAACTTACAATAATTTTACTAGCTATCCGAAACAGACTTTAATTAAATATATGCAATGTATTTACTCATATTCACGAGATAAGCACAATCACCCACTTCCACATTTTACAATTAATGTTCATTTTCCATTTTGCATTAACTCTGACCCCTGCTAGCTTTTCTTAGATGACAGATGGTATAAAGTGCCAAGGTTTAAGACAACATTGTAGGAGAAAGTAATAAAACTGGTAAATTTAATCCAGTCCTACTGCTAGGACACAAACGTATTGAAGAACCCTAGATTTCAACATCATATTTTTAAGTAATTTTCCTTATCAGAATTTTAAACCTGCCTTAGAAATAAAATTTATGTTTTTCTTACTTTCTGACTGCTTATGTGTTTTTGATGTCTATATTCCCAATGAGAATATGAGGATAGGGACACTGGACCACTATGGTTCTTGGACTTCCAGTTCAGAATTCACCTGCTGCTTTACAAATCCTTTCTCCACCATTTTCAAAAGTTACATAGTTTATGTTTCATATTGTTAAACACAGCAATTATAGGAACCCCAACATACGTGCAACAAATCTGTGATTTTTTTGTATCATTAATTTCAATCTTATGTTCTGCTACCACTCCTCAAATGCATGCTAATAGCATATGCAAACCACCAGAGACGAAAATCCATTTTCTCAAGGAGCAGTGTAAACTATTTTGATCTAAGATAACAATATAAAATATTTTTCAAGAATTTTTTTCTGAGTGATTTGGCTTTGGTAACAAAATTAAATTATTTTTATGAGTAAAAATGAATTAGTAAAAAGAAAAGTCTGGTATTGGAGAATGATGATGAAGGAAGGTGGTCAATTTGGATCAGTGCAAAGGTGGTGACTTTGGATAGCGGACTGAGTTTTTGCTTCATGTTGAAACCTTAGTTGTGATTCTTTGCCAATCTTCTTTTGGTCTGGTTCTTGACTTTAATAACATTTCTAAGTCATATCTCAGGAATGAAAATTCCAATTATTACCTGCCTCTTTGGGCTGCTGTTTAACTTTCTACCCATTGTGACATTTTTATTAATTCCATACCTCCAAAAGGTAGGGAGGGAGGCTGTATGCTACAGAAAAAAAGATCATTGGACTAGGATTTTAAAGACTTGGGTCCTGGTAAATACTGCCATTTGGTTGTAACTCAGTGGTTTTAAAGAAATCACCCATTTTTCTATCACTATTAAGATTGGGGTTAATTTTTTCTCTAAAATATTTTCTAAATAATTCCATCATTTATAGTGACTAAAATTGAAGTTACATTTCCAGATCTGCTGTGAAATATTAGTTTAATCATGAAGCCATAAAAATAAACATAAAATAAAGTTATAAAAATTCACGGAATTTGAGCTGTGAGAAGTATCAATACACATTTTTTTAAAAAATGTATGTAAAGGATGTTGTCCGTTTATGCCAAGAAGATAGTTTAAAATTCTCCTAAGTTTCAGCACATTCACAAGAAGGTGATAATATTATATTTGTCTATTCTTAAGTGTTCCAACTTACTTCTAATAAACACTAATTTTGAATTATGTCCCACTATTATTTTTGAAGAAAATATGTGTTAATTTAGAAAGACACATTCTCTTTACAAAAGCATATATTCCAAACAATAGCAGCAATGTTTTTTATACATGTTCTTGATATGTGTGTGCATCTGTGTAGAGAGGGATATATAGATATCAACACATTTTACATATATAGTGACATAACACACAGATGTAGATACACACACATATACAATAATAACTGAGTGAAGTTTAGAGTTTGGTTCAAGTTTATATTTCAAAAATATTTTAGAAATATTAGTTTATTATTTTAACTCTCCCTTCAGGGCTCTGTTACATAAATTGATCTGTATTCCATTGAAAGTGAACATTTTGTATTCATTCTGTTAGCTACTGAGCCCACTCCTTTTTAAATATCTCAGCAGGCTGTTCTTAAAACCAACATTTTCTAGTGTTAAAACCAATGACAAACTACCATTGCTTCTTGGCTAATGACAGTGAGGTGGGAAAGGAGATGTATTTTTACACATAATTTCATTAGGCTATAGGTGCAGTGGTAGTTGTGGAGAATTATTTTATAGTACCTAGAAAGTGCAACATTTTCCACTGAGTTATTACAATATTTTATAGCTATCAAACTTTTTTCTTTTCTACATCAAATCATCCCTTCATTTTATAGTTGGAGACCAAGAAGATAAGATTATATGGGAGTTTAAAAAATAATGTCATGAAAGGAAGTATAAACTAATGTCTGACATTACAGAGGTCAGATCTGATGATAATACTGAAGCCAGAAGGTAAGTTTGTAGCATAGAATATACACCATAGACGGAAATTCATCTTATCTTACTTTTGCTTTGACCACTTAGGGTCTAGCTATAGACATAAGCCTTTTATCTTCATTTGTAAGAAGAGATGGAGAGAAGCATACATGGATGCCTGGATATCAAACACGGACACAGCTCACTGAGGAAGGTTATGGAACTTCCAAGTCTATTAATCTTCAAGAAGGAATTCAGCACTCAGTGAAATTTCCCCTTGATGAAAAGGCAAATTATTGAGCCTGACCGATCTTCCACCATCTTGTTTTCTAAACCTTGCAAGTGGGCTGAGAACTGATGGGCCAAGGATAAGTTGTTCTTAGCATTAATTGGTCTTGGTAGTAAGTTAGACCCTAAGAAGTCTCCATTCATTTTCTAGATCCCTAAACATATATACTACCCAGTACTTTAGGATGTACTGGGATTACACTGAGAAAGGAAATAATGTTTTTCTTCTCCTCTTTTGAAGAAAGTATAGCCATAGATGATTCATTCATTCATTCATTCATTCATTTGTGAGGAGATTATAACTGTAAACAAGATACAAGTCCTATCTTCAAGAACTTTAGAACTCCCTTTGTGAGGTTGGATTTGGGCATGATATAGATAAACAGGCACATAATAATACAAAGTGACAAGTCCAATGAAAATAAAACTCTAGGTATCTAAGGAAGCCCATGGGAAAGGCATCTGGCAAGGTCACGATGTCTGGCCCAAGGAAGTGACATCTATAAGAAGATTGAAGGACACTTCCTGGTTTTCTAGGAAGATGTGCAAAATTGTAGGGGGGGAAAGGAGTCCAAAGCAGAGGGCACCTGGGCTTGCACAGTGTCAGAGGCAAGACAGGAGGTCTAGAGTTCTGGAAAAGTAAGGAGGAGTGGGGGGGGAGGATGATGAAAGAAACAAGAGCCTAAGTCATAAAAAGCTTTATGGGCCCACTTAAAAGTTTAGAAAGGGACAGTAAAGGGACATGATCAGATTTGTGTTTTAGAAGGATGAGTCTGGCTACCATATGTAGACTAGAGGAAGAGGGCTGAACCATAAGCAGGGAGATGGTTGCATTAATTCAGGTGAGGGAAGCTGCAGGTAGCCTGGCTTGTGGTTGAAGGGAGTAAATTTGTGTATGTGCTGCTCATCAACCAGAGAGAGGCAGAGGTCCTTACCTAAGGCAGAGAAAATGGCTGCAGCCCAAAACATTTCTCCCATTAGCGCAGGAATAAATAGGAGCCCACCCATGCGCTTTCCATAGATCTGCTGAAACGGGTCTAACATAGTCACATATCCTTTGGAACGCATAGGCTTTGCAAAGAACAAACCACCTAAAAGAAATTAAAGTGTTTATGAGAAAATAAAAAATTCATAATATAATAGTCTTTGCCAACATTTTATTATGTTATAATTTCTCAAGGGAAATACATTTTTTAGAACATTTGTATGTGTGGAGGAACCAGACTAAAATACACTGTGAATACAGAACCAAGACATACTTAGTAACAAAACATGACTTTCTTAATACGTTTTGTCATTGTATGCATCGAAAGGGCCATTGAATAGTATATCTGAGGCATGTAGATTTAAAAACATGGACCAGCGTGGCATTTGCTAAAATGCCTTTGTATCACCCAGAATAACATTTAGACGCTGATTAAGCACAAAATCCAATAAAAGTATTTTAAGGGCAAAAAATATTAGGATCTCTGTTATATAATATTATTGACCTTTTCTTAGTTTTATTTACAAAAAGAAATTCAGGTACAATTCAAGTTGATTCATTGTTAATGATATCTCTACACTATTTTTTGAAAGAAAAAAAATCATACATTAGGAAATTGACTATTCTCTTGCCATCAGATCAAGGGACTAAAAACATATTCCATAATCAAGAGATCAAATAATCTAAGCATTAGTGTTACTGATTTCTGCTAACACCTACTTGAGAGAATTCTGGTAACATTTTTTTTCCACAATAGTTATTTACAGTTTGACTTGTTATTTCATTTGTTATTTGTACTCCTGTTCTTTATGCTTTACTGAGTGTGTCACTAAAGTTTAAATTTTCACTTACCTAAAATCAGACTAAGAGAATATCCAATTGGTGCCTGAGCCCAAGCTAGACCATAGTCTGGTACATACACTGCTTCAGCTGTCCCGTTGATGTAACCTCCTCCGACCCAGGTGGCTGAAATAGAATGAAGAGTGAGGGAAAGACGCTGCCAAACTCCTCATACCCCAGACCTGCTCACGTTGACACAGTGGCCAGTAGCCTCCGGTGACTGCTGAGTACCTGAAATGTGGCTAGTCTGGATTGAAGTGTTCTGGGTGTAAAATATATACTGGATTTCAAAGACTTCATATGTGAAGGTGAATGTAAGGTGTCTCAATAATTGTTTTTGCATTAATTATATGGTGAAATGGAAACATTTTCAATGTATTGAGTTAAATACATTCTACTTTATTTTTTATTACGTTATTCTACATTATACTTATTCCTCTACTTTTTAATGTTCTTTAAAAAAGGTTTGTAGAAAATTTAACATTACCTCTGTGACTCACATTGTATTTCTATTGGACAGTGTTGCCTTGTGTTTGTTGAGGTCAAGTTTCTTTATTTTAAGGTTTTTCTGTTTTAATTGTATTGATCTTTTCACATGGATCACGATTATCTTCCTCAAGGAGGTGGCAGGGAGAGGCATTCGCAGTTGTAGATGTATGTACTTTTTAAAAATTTTATTTTTAATTAATAGGGGCACTTCTTAAACACTCTGGGTACATAGGATTTTGGCAGAGCCGTTCTGCATCCTAACATTTTACTTACTTTCTTAAATTATTAAAGGAGAGATGACACTTTTACTCCAAGGTGTCCTAAAGTGACTTTAAATTATGTTTTTCCTCCTTCTTTCCAAGTACCTAACATATGCTTAGGACCTGGGCTGATATTAGAATTTGAATGTTGACTGCACACCCACTTGCATTCTTCATTCTAATCTGGGTCTTTTAGTAAGATATTTGATATTTCACGGAGAATAATAAGAAATATGTCTTCTTCAGATGTTATTTAATAGAACTCCTGTAGCATAACAGTTGAAGGAAGAGGTCAAGGATCCAAAGAAAACACATGTTGGGTAAACAAGTTGGGGCAAAGAAGGATCTATAAACTCTACCATTTTCTCTGAGAAGGTAGTATCATATATGCTTCTTCCTGAAAAGCTAAAGTTAATGGAACACTTAAATCCTTATAGTTTTTTTTTTTTAATGTTTATTTACTTTTGAGAGACAGCGAGAGAGAAAGAACTGGGGGGGGGGGGGCGGGGCGGGCAGAGAGATAGAGGGAGACATAGAATTTGAAGCAGGCTCCAGGCTCTGAGCTGTCAATACAGAACCTGACACAGGGCTCAAACTCGTGAACCAAGAGATCACGACCTGAACCGAAGTTGGTCACTGAACTGAGCCATCCAGGTGCCCCAAAGCTTTATAGTTTATTTCCTTTTAAGAATATTGCCAAAATGTCTAAAAGAATCCCTTGTAGAATGTGTGTAAAATTATGAGGAACATGGGCTGGCTTATCAGATAGGAGTCTGAATTCTAGGCTATATCATCCGACTGGGAAAAAAATTTGACTCTGAAAAATTCTCTGAAATCTCACAATTAGAATGTAAGTAAACATGTATTTGAAACTATCAAAGACAAGTGTTTCTACTGTGTTCATTCCAAAATTTATCTGGCGTTTAATCCAGGTACCAAGCAAAGAAGGGAATGTTTTAAGGTTAGTATTTTTTTTAAAAGGTTAACATGAAAAGATCTCCCTAGAAAAAAAATCTTAAGCACATTTAAATGGAAATACAAAAACCCTAAATTAGGACAAATATGCATATATCAGCCCCTCTCATCTGCTTGCTAGCTTTTACATGGCTGTGAATAAATAACAAAAGCTATTATTTGTTTTTCTCATTTTAAGCCCTCCTGTAAATTTAAACAGGGTTTCCCCCTCCACTGGGTGTCTAACTAGGACTTGAAAAAATTATTTTCACAGTCATAGAATCAGACTTGATCCTCGTTCTAGGAGAATCTGGAAACTAGGAAACTGGAACCCCTAAGAACACACTAGCAATGTTTCATTGCATAAAGGAAATGGTCTTATGAGCACAAAGCTTATAAGTGATCATTTTTCATTGTGTAGATGTCCTCTCCCTTATCCAAAAACAAAATTGGTGTCTGAATGATTGTAAACATATAGAAGTGAAGACTTGATTACTTATCCTGGTTAAAGTCCATCCATTTTTATCACTCTAGTCCCTTCTATGCCAGAATTTGCTCTGCATGTTTGTATATTTCATGTCAGATTTATCAGTGAGAACAATAACTCTTTTAAACTATATGCATTTTTATTTTTTAATCTTTATTCTTTAACAAATATATATGATCAATGAATCTGACAAGATGTAGATAATATGGTTCAGATTTTAAATGAGTTATGGTATTGACCAAGGTTCTTTTCAGTTCTTAAAGACTGAAAAAAAAATCTTTAAAAATTGAGATAGACTATGAAACTTCATATGAAATAATCATGATTCAAATTCTTCTATACACTTTAAAAAACTGTTAGGTTGAAATAATCATTCTAGATCATAAAAACAAATTCTGCAATATTATCTTTATGAACACAATAGATCTAATATTAAACTAGAGTCATAGAACACTATAATAATTTTCAATGAATAAAAACTTTGATGTACAGCAACTCATTTATTCTTTTCAACAATTTTTTAAGTGAAATCAGTTTTTATTGTTTTATTTCGCTTTTCTTCTCATTTTCTTGGTATAGGAGAAACCTGAAGGGAATATAATCACAATGTTTTGCTTCACTTCAGATGCCAGTATCACATCTGGATCTTTAGGGTAAAAAAGAAGTGTTGTTGCTATAATGAAAAATGAAAATTAAGATGTAAAGTTGTGCATGGTGTTCATCAGGATAATAAGGAAACAACATCTGAAAACCTATACCAACATTTCAGTAAACATACGCAAGTTGTAGGGTTATGGATGATTCTTAATCTTTATGTTTTCCTACTTATCTGTGTATATTAGATATCACAGAAAATATTTTGCATAATACAATTTGTTCTATATATGTGAGTATATAGAAAAATTGAGACACGGGGGTAAGAAAGGACCTTTTTACAAATGAAATGCCTTTATATTCTAGAAAGGAAGCAAAGCCAGCTAGAGGCCTGCACTTGGTGCATTGCGGAGGCGTCCCAGGGTGTGGCTGCCAAAAGACCAGGGTTTGGTGCTAATTCTAGTCCTTACTTCCAGAGACCTTTCACAGTGGTCAAATATAAACAGCCTCATAATGATCATAAGAAACTATATACAGTTGAAGAAGAATTAAAGGAACATAAAATGAGCATGTCTGAAAAATAAAACCTATAGTCCATAAACTATTCTAGAACATTGTAGGTTTCAGATGGCCAGCAGGGATGCAGTCTTCACAGACTGTTCTGTTAAACTATTTCATATACAGATGAATCATATTTAAATAGCACATCAGGACGGAAACTGGGCATCATTTGGATATGATTTCTCATGGGATATTTTCCAATGGGCCCTCAGAGTTCTGGTTAGTCTGGATTATGTTGCTAATGTTTAAAAACCTAGTAAGAATCAGAAGTGAAATGTTATTGTTAGTGAATATATATCAAATAATATTAAAGATATAATTTTAAATTGTTGCTTTTCAGAAATATTTTCAACAACAAATAAGAATATAAAAGAGAAACAAGTTACCACTTAAACAGAACCACCTTTGGGAACAGGAGGAAAGATATCAGCTTCTCTGAGCCCAAAGGGTTTTGAGTAGGAAAGGGCTGCAGATGCAGGCTAAGGCATTTCAGTTGGGACACGCCCTAGCTTTCCCCCTTTTATATCAAGCCTCCTGGAAATCTTTTTTTTTTTTTTTTTTTTTTTTTTTTTTTTTTTTTTTTTCCCCAGTGCTGTGGATTCTTAACATGTGATTATCTTCCTCTGAGGAAATTGGTTTATTAAATGGGAGGATTAGGTTTCAAAACAGGGCATCTCTCAATATGGAATTGTGTTGCCCCTAATTGATTTATTCAGTTGAAAACTATCATGAGTTAATGTTCATTGACATTCATCATTTAAGACAACAAAAATTCACAGCTTTGTACCTGTGTTAATGAACATGATGAGACACTGACTTTATCACATAGCTTGTAAGACTAAGACACTTTTCTCCTTTGTTTTTATTCTGTTCCCACCCACTGAACTGTCCGGATCCTCCAGATTTGTTTCATTGATACTGTGTCCAGCGATTTTTATAAAATCATTTTGTTCAAGTTCTACTGAGTTGACACCCACTTACTTTTGTTTCAAAAAAGTAAAATTATTTTTAGGATATGTAAGTAATGAACTTAAAGAATCCCCAAAGGACAAAGGCTAATGTTTGCTTTGTCACTCTGAGAAGCCAAGGAGGGGTGGGCAGCATGGAGCAGAGGCATCAGAACCTACCTGTCATGGTAAATCCACCCACCAGCAGACCAATGTCTCGGCCACCAACTATGATGGCCTCGCTGCGCTCTTCTGAGCTGCCACTGTTTTTGGTTCTCCAGGCAGCCCATATTCCAACCAGCAATATTAGAAGGTAGAACACGATGATAGCAATCAGTCCTTCCACATGGAAAGCCATTTTTATCTAGGGGTCCAGATTCTTCCACAGTGAGCTACTTCATTAAGATTTCTGAAGAAAATACAGTAATGCATTATAAACCAGCCAAGCATGCATAAGCAGCTGGGAATAAACCAGCTGGCTCATGAGAGATCCTGTGCCACTTACAGAAAAAGCACATTGAAATCGCATACGACACTAGCAGTTGCCAACACATGTCCACTATTTTATTCTAATTAGTATTTAACAGTTTAACATTGTTTTGAGCCTCCAAGGGGGAAAAAAAATAGAAATGGCTGTGTACCAAATGTAATCATGGTCACTTTTTGTGCTTAATAAATTATTTTAATTTAAAATTAACCTTGTCTTGTATCATAACTGAGTCTCAGTTAAGATCATTTACAAAGAGGATGCATCTGGCTTTTGGAACTAACTTACTATTCCATCTAGAATTATTGTAAGACTACCCTGAGAATTCTAACATATTCTTACATTCAGTCATCCATTCATTCTTCCATCTCTCCTTTCAAACAATTGTAGGGAATGGTTCCAAAAGTAATGTGACATACAAATATCTGGGGGAAAAAAAAACTTTAGGAAAACCAGTTTCAAAAGCACATCAACTCTAATTTTCAACAAGTGCCCGTGGTCCAAGTTACTGTAGCAACTATAGATGGTACATTGTTTAAAGAATGTACCTTTTAGCCTGCTCTTCTGGCTCTTCCATTGTTCTTTGCTCTTTTCATCTCTCCCCCTCCTGAACTTAATGGTAGGTACAAGAAAACAATTTAAAAATACAGTATTGCCTAAATATATAAGAGAGGGTCAAACGTATTAAAAACAAGACTTCTTAAGAGACGTATGTCAAATTCTAACGCCTTCACCTTCAGGAATTCTTGTTCTCTGTTATTTTTCAACCCTCGTGACCATGGCTATTTCATGCACTCGCGTTCACACAAGCACGTTTCTGGGGGGAAATGCAGGTATTTGTGTTCGCAGGTGGGTGATGAGTCCTTGGGTGAAAGAATTAGCTTCCCTCTGATTCAGGGGAAGCAAAAGAAGCGCGGGCGGGCTGGGTGCGCTCCGCCTTTGTGAGCAACCGAGCTGGGAAGTTCTTTCTTGGGCCCAGCCTGGGGGCTCCCCAGCACCCTCCACCCAACCCCCGCCGACCCTCCCGCTACCCCTCGGTCCTTCTCCTGCGCCCAGACTTCCCGCCGCTGCAGCCTAAGAGCCTTGGGTGCCAGACAGTGGACCCGCCCGCGCATCCCCACCAAGAGGCAACAAAAGCCGAGAGCTTCCGACCTAAAACGCCGGGTGGGCGGCCACCGGGTCCCCGAGGGAGCGGGCTCCGACGCGCCCGGGATGCCTGCTCTGCTCCTACCTGGAGTCGTCGCCGCGCGGAGAAGTGCTCCGCCGGCTGGAGCTCCTCTCGGGACCGCCGCCCAGGCACCTTGGTGGTTGGGGGCTGCAAGGCTGCCGAGGGAGGGGGAGGGTCCGGGGTGCCAAGGGGCGAGGAGTAGCTCCAGGCGGCTGGGTTCCTGCCCCAGGTCTTCCAGAAACTGGACGCGCGCGGAGTTGACAGGTGTGGGCGCCCCGGCGGAGGGCGCGCGACGCGGCTGAGGTGGCGATCGATGCCACAATTGGCAAAAGTCCCCTTTATAAGGGCGGCTGGCGGGGGCGATCGTCAGAGCTGGGCAGGCGGACGTCAGAGCAAAGTGGTGCTGGGGCGGGTGCCGGGGAAAGTGCCCTCGCGCGCAGGATGGGTGTGGGGGTGAGGAGGGGCGGGGGCTGAGGGGCTGGGCGGGAGCCCGGGTTCTGGGGTGGCTCCTCTGCGGGATCCCGAGCCCAGGCGGTGCGGACCAAGTGGCTGCCACTCCCTCTCCCCTCCTCCGGAAAGGAGGGCGTGTTCCGGAGGGTCATTTCCCATTCTGACTTCCCTGGGCTCTGGTTTGAAGCAGGGGATGGGGAAACTGGGAGGGTCCCAGGGCATCTTGTTTTCAGATGGAGCAGCGGAAGTCCAACAGACAGGAAGGGTCTAGAATTCTTGTCTTCCCAGACTGGCCCGAAGTGGTTTCTTGTGCCTCTCACGGAGTAGAGGGGCTATCTCCCACTGCGTCCCATGGGCCTTGGGTGGAGGCTGGTTCCAGCTGCCCTGGGGAGGGGTTCTCTGAAGAAGACTTTTCAGGAAAGTTTCCGAAGTCATTTTTAAATTCATATCCCTTTCGCTTAAAAATGGGGTTAAAATGAAAGACTCTAAGAGTTGTCCAAAACAATGAAGTATCGCACAAGCCAGACAAGATAGCTTTCCTTGTAGATGTAACTAGGTTGTTTACCCACCCAAATCCCCTATTCTAGCGTCACAAAAAATTTTGCTGTAAGTTTAATATTACCTATCATTTATCTATCTCTCTATCCATCCCTAGTTAGCTATATTTAATGCCTAGATTATTTACATATGAACGGATATAGTTACACATGCATAGCATAGAGCTATATTTATTTATCTAGATATATAGATGGATTGGTAGATATAAATATCTGCTTATTTATATACATTCTTTCTTGGGCCCAGCCTGGGGGCTCCCCAAGCACCCCCCCACCCAACCCCCGCCGACCCTCCCTCTACCCCTTATATACCCTTGTATATACCTTGTATACCCCTTATATACATTTGTGAGTGTATGTAAAAAGATAGAATAGCAACAAGTCCCTCTGGCCACGTTTTTCTTTCTTTCCACGTTGAAACATGTCAATGTATTAACCAGTGAAATATGAAAATCTAGTAACTGATAGAATAAGTAAGAGTAGTTCTTAACTACTGTCCACTTCTTGCAAGGTGAAATTTCACACCATCCCCCATTTTCTTATGCTGGATTTGAAAGTTAACTTTCAAATTTATGTCACTACCCCTTTTCTTTGTTCTCTGTATAAACACTAACTACATCAGATCACCTTGTTTGAGATAAGAAGTCCCATGGAATTCAAATTGAAATTAAGACAAGGGAGAAGGGTCTGCATGAACAGTTATCTCATTTAGTTTGAATGATTAGCTCACTGCTTTTCTGGAAAAGGTTTAGAAAACCTTTCAATGTCACTCCATTTTTTTTTTTTTTTTACATGAGGGGTTATGAATTTAAGCAATTTTAAGGAACTGATAGAAGGAAAACAGATGGAATTTCATATTATTACTCAAGTGCTTTTCTTTTTTTTTAAGTTTTTTAAATGTTTATTTATTTTTGAGAATGAGACAGAATATGAGTTGATGAGGGGCAGAGAGAGGGAGACACAGAATCTGAAGCAGGTTCCAGGCTCTGAGCTGTCAGCACAGAGCCTGATGCCAGGCTTGAACCCACAGACCGCAGGATCATGACCTGAGCTGAAGTCTAATGCTTAACTGACTGAGCCACCCAGGGGCCCCTCAAGTGCTTTTCAATAGAAATTCATTCATTCATTCTTGATTTTGTATTTGACAGTTATGTATAAGTCAATTTCTGATTCTGGACTTAGGCCACAGGGTAATTTCTGTCTTTCCTACCAGAATACACTTCAGGTCAAAATGATAAAAATCTTTTGGTTGTAGCAGGGCATATGTGGGCAGTGACAGTGTTTGAAATAGTGCACAAGGCTAAGGTCCTGAGGGCTAGGCTCAAATCCAAAGAGGGACAAAAGAGGTGGCTGTCCTCAGAGAAACATCACCATGGCTTTCAGCTACAAGAATCAGGAAGGCAGCCAGGACACAAAGCTCTCTGTGGGGCCCACCTAATCCACTTTAAGAAGCCAGATTTGCCAGCTTCTAGATTCAGTGCCAGATCTGGGAAGGTAGGATGACCTTGAAGGTGGCCAAAACAATTCTGACCTGGCAGAGCAGCTGTCTTTCATGACAGAAAGCACCAGTTGAAAATAACAATTGCTGATGTATTGAGTCTACTTCTGTGGAGACATTTCCTCATTTGCTGAGCCCTTTGAGCTCCTGCTTCTGATCTGATCAGGATGCTGCTTGTGATTTTCTGCTGTAGGATGTCTGCTCCAGACACCCACTCCTCTTTTGTCTTTAATATGCACCTTTTCTTCTGCTCTTCTAAGAATATGTGAAGTACATGGCAATGGAAGTTCAACTTCAGCTTTGGACAATAAAAAAAGAAGGTTTTGCCTTTCCAAATCATTTATTTATTTAACAGAAAATTTCTAAGCGCCTTTTATGTTCCAAGCACTGTTCTGAGTACTAAGAAGCATGTGGAAAATTATATAGTCCCTGCCCTCAAGCAATTTATCATTAGTGAAAGGAAAGCAGGAACAAACAAGCAAAAGCTCTACTTGAATATACTATTATAAATACTGGCAAAGACGTGTCATATCTACGCACACGGATTTTAGAGAAAACACACAAAAAGGCTTTGATAAGACTGGGGTATTGTTCTTGGAGGAAGGGGAGATTTATACATTCAACAAACAATGTGAGGACCTACTCTGTGCTAGGAATTACGAAAGGTGTGAGGTGAATAGCCTGAAATGAAGACAGCCCTGTCCTCATTGAGTTTATAGTCTATGACCTTTCTACTCAAAGTATGGTCCATGAAACAACAGTGTCAAACATCATCTTTATTTCTTTTTCTTTTGTTTTTATAACATTGGTAATTTGAGAAGGACATCACTTGGTATACACACATTGAACATCACTCAGATATGAATGACAATGCATAATGAGATTTTGAGGGATCCATTTTCTTTAAGCCATTATCCTTCATCATGTCTCAGTTTCCTCATACAATTTTTACTTGAACCTTTCATAATTTCTAATTGATTACATTCAGCTTCAATTATAATTTTGCCCTGTCATTTGCAAACCAGGGTGATCATCAACAGTCACAGAGTACTTTAAAAACTGTGGATCCTAGGGGCGCCTGGGTGGCGCAGTCGGTTAAGCGTCCGACCTCAGCCAGGTCACGATCTCGCGGTCCGTGAGTTCGAGCCCCGCGTCAGGCTCTGGGCTGATGGCTCAGAGCCTGGAGCCTGTTTCTGATTCTGTGTCTCCCTCTCTCTCTGCCCCTCCCCCGTTCATGCTCTGTCTCTCTCTGTCCCAAAAATAAATAAATAAATAAATAAATAAATAAATAAATAAATAAATAAAATAAATAAACGTTGAAAAAAACTGTGGATCCTAGGGCCCCACAGCAAAAATTATGATTCAGTAAATCTTGGGTAAGAGTTCAAAAATTTCTTTTTAAATAGACTATTTTTTAAGAGTATCTTAGGTTCACAGAAAAATTGAATAGAAGGTATTTCCCAAATACTCCCTCCCTGATATGTATACCTTCCACTGTTATCAATACTCAGCACTACCACAACCCAGTGGTACATTTGTTACAATAGATGGGCCTATACTGACACATAATTATCACCAACAGTCAATTGTTTATGTTAGATTTCACTCTTGGTGTTCTTTCTATGGGTTTGGATAAATGTACAATGACATGTATCCACCATTATAGTGTCATACAGAGTAGTTTCACTGCCCTAAAAATAATGTGTACCCTACTGGTTCATTCCTTCCTCACTGACCTGTGGCAACCAGTAATCTTTTTGCTGTCTTCATAGTTTTGCTTTTTTAGAATGTCATATAGTTGAAATCAAATGGTATGTAGCCTTGTCAAGTTGGCTTCATTCACTTAGTAATGTGCATTTATGTTTCCTCTATGCCTTTCAATAGCTTGATAGCTCATTACTTTTTAGTGCTAAATAATATTCCATTGTCTGGTTGTATCAGTTTTTTTTTTTTTTATCCATCAACCTACTGAAGAACATCTTCTTTACTTCCAAGTTTGGGCAATTATGAGTAAAGCTGCTATGAACATCTATGTGCAGTTTTCTGTGTAGACATAAGTTTCCAACTCTTTTGGGTAAATACCAAGGGGCATGAGTGCAGGATCACATGATAAGAGTATGTTCAGTTTTGTAAGAAACTGTCAAACTATCTTCCAAAATGTCTACACCAATTTTTACTCCAATCAGCAATGAATGAGAGTTCCTATTGCTCCACACTCCCAGCAGCATTTGGTGTTGTCAGTGTTCTGAAATCTAGCCCTTCTAGTAGATGTGTACTATTATATTTTTATTTTAATTTGCATTTACTTGATACATATGACACAGATAATCTTTTCATATTCTCATTTTCCATCTGTATATCTTCCTTTATAAGGTGTTGTTTAAGACTTTTAGCCCATTTTTAAATGTTATTTTCTTGTTGTTGGATTTTAAGAGTTCTCTGTATCTTTTGTTGTTTAAGACTTTTAGCCCATTTTTAAATGTTATTTTCTTGTTGTTGGATTTTAAGAGTTCTCTGTATCTTTTGTTGTTTTTTTTTTTTTAATTTTTTTTTCAACGTTTATTTATTTTTGGGACAGAGAGAGACAGAGCATGAATGGGGGAGGGGCAGAGAGAGAGGGAGACACAGAATCGGAAACAGGCTCCAGGCTCGGAGCCATCAGCCCAGAGCCTGACGCGGGGCTCGAACTCACGGACCGCGAGATCGTGACCTGGCTGAAGTCGGACGCTTAACCGACTGCGCCACCCAGGCGCCTCCATCTTTTGTTGGTTTTTAAGAGTTCTCTGTATCTGTATTACCTATGTATTCATAAAAATTTTCTTCCAGTCTGTGTTTTTTTTTTTAATTGTCTAGACAATGTCTTTTGCAGGGCAGAAAATTTTAATTTAATAAAGTACAGCTTATCAATTATATCTTTCATGGGTTGTGTCTTTGATGTTGTATATAAAAAAGTCATCTTCATAGCCAAGGTTATCTAAATTTCCCCTGTTATCTTCTAGGACTTTTATAGTTGTGTGTTTTACATATAGGCCTGGGATCTATTTTGTGCTAATTTCTGTGAAGAGTGTAAGGTCTGTGACTACATTCATGTGTGTGTGGGGTGGGGGGAGCGGGTTCAAGGACCATTTGTTGAAAAGACTACCTTTGCTTAATTACATTGCCTTTACTCCTTTGTCAAAGATCAGTTATCAGTTGATTACATTTATGTGGGTCTTTTTCTGGGGTCCCTATTCTTTTCTATTAATGTATTTATCTATTCTTTCACCAATACCATTTGGTCTCATTGCTGTAGCTTTATAGTAAGTCATAAAGTTGAGTAGTGTAGGTCCTCCAACTTTGTTTCTCTCCTGCAATATTGTGTTGGCTTTTCTGGGTCTTTTGCCTCTCCATATAAACTTGAGAATCAGTTTCTCAACATCCCCAAAAATAACTTCTGGGATTTTGACTGGAATTATATTGACTGTATAGATCAAATTGAGAAGAACTGACATCTTGACAATAATGAGTCTTCCTTTCTTATCCATGAACATAGGATATCTCTCCATTTACTTACTTCTTTCATCAGTTATATAGTTTTTATCCCATAGATTTTGTACATTTTTTTATTATATCTGTATTATTTTAGGGGTACTAATGTGTTATTGTGATTTTAATTTCAGATTCCACTTGTTCATTGTGTTTATAGGTATATAGGAAAGCAGAATTTTTTTTGAAGGCTTCCTGGTGATTTTGATAATCAGCTAAGTTGGGGATCCTACTGCTTTTCAGGATGGAAAAAGTTTTGAAGTCAAACCACACAACTTTAGATGATATTTGCTAGTTATGGGAACTTCAGAAAATTATTTTGCCTTTTTTGAGTTTTAATTATTTTCCTCTAAAATGGAAATAAAAAATGTGCAAGGTTATTGTTGATTTCATAGGAATGTAACGATTGGGACAGTATTTTTTAAAACACTAAGTGCAACACATATTTTCCCACTGGTGATCAGTATACAGTAGGTAATTGCTACCTCAGCTGTAACTTCTGTTATTGCTGCTTGATTCACTGTTGAACTGCTGAGGTTCCAGCCTCTGATAGCAGTTAATTACACAACTATTGTGGTGGATAAATGTTCCTGACAATTTCCTTACCTAATATTGAAGAAATGTTTTGCTAATAACCTCAGGGCTGCTTCAGAAGCTCATATATTACATGAACCACATCATAGACTAAGGTGCAGATTCTACTTCTTGATCCATTTTTAGCTAAAGCCAATTTATGCCTTTGTAGGTAGGGCTGGAAGGACAGGTAAAAATTCACTTTCATAGAGATACATGTGGAAGAGACATCCAACTTCATCATCTTCCTGACACTCAGTCCTCACCAACAGTCCCCAGAAACTTTTCAGTGAAACCCTCTTCACCTTGGTCACCTTGTATAAGGCTAACCCTTTTTCACTTAGATCCAGCTCAGACATGAATCCAAGAGAAACTTCCATGATCCTTTGTCTACATGCAGCCAGAGTGATATGTCCCTCTTCCAGGCTGATTTCCCATGGCACTTACTGCTACCTATTGATGGTCAACAGATCATATGTTTATTTTTCTATTAGCCTGTGAACTCTGTGAAGGGAAAGATCACATTCCATAAATTTTATCTAGTCACACTTAGCACTGTGTCTGGACTAGTACTAGTCAAAAATTTAGTTGAGCTGAACTGCCTTATTCTTTTACAGAAGGAAAATTGAGACTCAAAGTAAGTGAAGACCTGAGTGCATTAGAATAGACCTCCATGTGCTGACAATAACACTCAAATTAATCACTTGGAAACAAATCAATTAGATTCAAATGCAATTGCTAGCAAATGCCAAGTTTTTTCCTTCTATCCTTATGATAAATGGCACATGATGACTAAATCTTCATATATTTGAAACAAGAAGTTATATGGGAATTATATAATTGTATAGCCTCATCATAGTTTTTAAAAGTATAACAGTGATGAGTAATGTATTTTAGGGTCACCCTCTATTGGTGGTGTCAAAGTCATTCTGTGAAACCATTGTTATTCTTGGTAGTAGCAGAAGACATTTTTCCTTATGTTTTTTTCCTAACATTATATTATGAAAATATTCAAAAAAACATTAAAGTTGAAACACATATCAAAGTTAATACTTGTATAGCCACAATTTAGATTCTTTCAGAACATTTCTTTTTATCACATCTATCTTCTACCTATTCATCAATTTATCTCATTTGTTTGATGCATTTGAAAATAAATGACATAAGTACAATTCCCCCTGAACAAACATATCATTAACTAGAGTTCACTAATTGTTTACAGTTGTTTCCTTTCCTAAGGAGGTAAAATTTACATGCACTGAAATTCATGAATCTTGAGAGTGTATTAGCTGATTTTTGGTAAAAGCAAAGACCAATGTAATCAGACCCTGATCAAGATATAAAACATTACTTTGCACCCCATAAAGTCTCTTATACCCCTTCTGAATCAATCCTTGCCATTGTTCCAAAAAGACAAGTGAAGTTCTAAATTTTCTTCTACTGTGGATTAATTTCGCCTATTCTAGAACTTCATGTAAATCGAACCACAATGTATGTACTTCCACCCAGCATTTTTTTTTTTTTGAGATTCATCAACGTTGCTGACTGAATAAGCAATGTGTTCCTTTTTTGCTGTAATTTTCCATTGTGTGAATATATCACAGTTGATAATCTATTGATAGGCATCTGGGTGTGTTCAATTTTTGATTATTATGGATAAAGCTGCTATGAACAGCTATTTTTGTGGGTACAGGTTTTTATTCCTCTTGGGTAAATGCCTAAAAGTGGTATTTCTGGGTCACAGAAAATGTATACTTAGATTTTGTTTTTAATGCCAGATCATTTCCCAAAGTAGAGGTACCATTTTACACTCCCACCAACAACGTATAAGATTTTGCTTCATATCCTTGCCACCAGCATATATATATATATATATATATATATATATATATATATATATTTTTTTTTTTTTTTTTTTTTTCCTTTTAATTTTGGCCACTCTGGCTTTATGTAGAGATGTGTCATTGTGAGTTTATTTTTCATTTTGCTGATGTGCTTAATGATTAACAGTATGTCTTCTTTTGGGGTACTTGCTGGCTCAGTTAATAGAGAATGTGACTTTTGATCTCAGGGTTGTGAGTTCCAGTCCCATGTTGGGGGTAGAGATTACTTTAAAAAAAGAAAATCTTTTCAAAAAAATAGTATGTCTTCTTTTGTGAAATATACATTCAATTTTGTTTCCATTTGTGATGAGTTACTTGTTTTTAAAAAAATATTTTGTTGTAGACCTTCTTTATATATCTATTTTACCTTTTTAAAAATGTTTGTTTATTTGTTTTGAGAGAGATGGAGAAAGATCGTGAGCATGAGTGGGAGAAGGGCTGAGAGACAGGGAGAAAGAAAATCCCAAGGAGGCTCCACACTGTCAGCACAGAGCTTGACATTGGGTTCGATCTCACAAACTGTGAAATCATGACCTGAGCCAAAATCGAGAGTTAAATGCTTAACAGACTGAGCCACCCAAGTGCCCCTATATATCTATTTATTTATTGAAGATCAGGAGTTTTTCATTCTGATCAAATCTAATTTTTCTCTTTAGTTTTATTAAAGTAGTTGAGTAGTTTTTTTTAGTTTCTAGTTTGTTTAGTTTCTTTTGTTCCTCTAAGACTTTATAGCTCCAAAGAATCTTCTCTAATATTTTCTTTAAAAAGCTTTACAATTTTAGCTTTTACATTTAGTTCTATAATCTATCTCAAATTAATTTTGTGTATGGTATCAGGAAATTTTACATTATTAAAATTTTTTTCTGCCCCAATCTCTCTTTTTTCCACATCTGTGTCTCCATGAAAGATTTTTGAAATTTATTCCTCAGATTCTTAAGATTCTAGTTGTATTTTCAGTTTATCCCCTTAGTATTGCAGAATAGATCATTCTTATTGAGATACATTTAAGTTCACTGACTTTTGAAATTTTGGTGTGGGGGGGATCATCTCTATTGTACTTTTACTCTATCCAATATTTTTTTAAAAACGCATACATTGTATTTTATAGTTCTGGTATTTCTACTTGTTCCCTTTAAATTGTTATCTCTGCTGAATTTCCTATCTTTTCAGTATGACATATTTTCTTTATGTAGTCAAACATAGTTAAAAATAGGTATGTTAGTGTCCTGGTCTGCTAATGGCAGCATCTGGGTCACCTACAGTTTATTTCCTGTTACTATCTTTTCTACTGGGAATTTTTCACATTTTTTTTCATTATTAATTATGTTGAGTAGTTTGGTTTACATCGTAGATAATATGAATGACAGATTTTGGATTTTGGTATATTCTTCCAAAGAATTTTGCTATATATGATGTTTTCATATCCAAATACTGGACTTGTCTCTCTGTTTTAAAACATATTTTTAAATTTTAATTGAAGTATAGTTAGCTTACAATATTATGTTTCAGATGTGCAACATAGTGATTTGGCAATTATATACATTATAAAATGTTCGCCACAAGTGTAGTTACCATTTTTGCCATACAAAGTTATTACAATATTACCTACATCCCCTATGCTGCACTTTACATCTCTGTGAGTTATTTGTTTTATAACTGAGAGTTTGTCCCTCTTCATCCTTTTCACCTATTTGGCTCATCATCCCACCCTCCTTCCCTCTGTCAATACCAGGTTGTTCTCTGTATTTATGATTTTATTTCTGTTTTTTTAAACAGAATATATATATATATATATATATATATTATATATATATAGAATATATATAATGTAATGTGTATAAATGTGTGTATACACATTCCATTATATACATTATATATATAAATATATATATAAATATATATATATATTTATATATATAATCTTCTTTATCCATTCATCTATCAATAGATTTCTTCCATACTCTGGATATTATAAATAATGCTGCAATAACATAGGGGTGCACATATCTTTTAAAATTAGCATTTTTTTTCTTGGGATAAACATCCAGAAGTGGAATTACTAAATCATATGGTATCTCTATTTTTAATATGTTGAGGAACCTCCACAGTGTTTCCCACAGTGGCTGTACCAATTTACATTCCTACCAACAGTGCATGACTGTTCCTTTTTCTCCACATCTTTGCCAACACTTATATCTTGTCTTTTTTTTTCTTCTTCTTCAGAATATAAGACTTTATTAACTTCTTCAATGTAAGGTATGTTGCAGACTTTGAGTATGGAATTCTCTCTTGTCCAGCAAGACAACGGATGCGGAATTAAATATGAGAGGCTAATGTCTGGGAGGAGACAAGAACCCCGAGTATGGGTCCTTGCTCCCTATTTATTAGGATCAGAAGGCTTACAAATGTGATGGATGTTCAGAAAGAGAATAAAACAATGATCATTAACTCCAGTGTGTGAGAGAAAGGGGGTTTTGAAGATATGTGGTGTTAGGGGTTTGGGTCAATACAAAACAAAACCCTCTTGTTGAGCAGGTGGCTGTTTATGGCAGGCACCAGGCATCCTGTCTGTTTATCTTAACTTGCCTAGGGGGTAAGATAGATAGAGCATGCTACCTCAGGGTCAACAAGGCACTTTTCTTTTGCTAATTAGCTCCAGGCAATTTCACCTGTCTGCTGTGGTCTATTGCCCTGTTTATCACTTCTCAGATGCTTTCATCCTGTGGAAGCAGCTTTCTGCTTTTGTTCTATGCTGGGGGCACTTTTTCTCTGTCTATTCTTGGATGCTTTCATCCTAAACTGTGTTAAGCCATTGGTGCAGGCTCAGGGAATTCCTAACCTTACTCCCCAATAAGGTAGAACTACACTGCAATCTAGATCAGTTCCTTTTGCAAGATTACAAATCTCAAGAATCTTCCATTCTACTTCCTTGGACTTTTCTCTATTTTTCAAAATGCATAATGAATTAAGTAGGGTTATGTGTGGCTAATACAGAGTGACTTAAAGAAGAGAAAAGTTACTTCTATCTCACATAAAAGGCCAGAAGTAGGTAGTTGCAGTGCCTTATCTACCTGAACAGCAGCAGTAGTCACAGGTTTGTAATTGTATTCACACTTACAGTACCCAATAGGCTTCATGGGACTGAACCCGGCACCAGGCTCACTTAATTTCATAGGAACCAGCACAGCAGCTTGAGGCTTGTTGCAATAGGAGGCTCTACTCTGGCACCCAATTGTCAGTTCAGGTGTAAGGGAACAAGATGATTTGGGTGGGTGCACAAGCCACACTGGTTTAGAAACTTCAGTCTCCTCAAGAACCAATATTTCTTGTAACATCCATGAGTGTAGTTTCCAGGGATTTTTGTAATAAGAAACACAGCACTTAAAGAAGCCCAAAGTCCATATTTTCCAATGGGCAGAGTTGTCATAGCCTTCTCGGTCTAGATACAGTTTACCAATAAGGGGTATTTTTAATTATAAAGACTATTGCCTGACATCGCAGTTGACATTCTATTGTTATTTTATCTAGTAGATTTCCAGAGAAAACAATGCCAAAAGGTAACCTTGAAGTCATTTTACCAGGAAGAAAAAGATTATTATTAATCTATTAAAGGTTATTATTAACCTTCTTTATTCTTGTCAGTACAGAGCACTATCATATCAAGATCCATTATTCTTATTAATTGCTATTATTATTATTGTTATTATTATTTTTAATTTCAGAGATACAGAGTGAGGTCAGGGGCAAAAGGAGAGAGAGAGAATAGTGCAGAGTCTGACGTGAGTCTCAATACCATGACCCTGGGATCATGACCTGACCTGAAATCAAAATTGGACCCTGAATTGACTGAGCCATCCAAGTACTACAGGGTCCAATATTCTATCTATTGCTCTGCCATTCATAGCTTCTATTTCCAAGGTTACTTTATAGTCCAAAAAGCCTCCTGAATATCTAGCCACCACGTTCATGTTTCAGCAAGAAGAAAGAGAAGATGAACTGGCCCATTTCCCTTCATGCCTTAAAGTGTAAGGCAGCTTTCCAGAAGCATTTATCACTCAATACTTATAATTCCATGTCACTGGCCAGAACTTAGCCATGTGACCACATATACACATCGCTAACCAGAATAATTCTGGGATTTTGTTACAAACCCAAAAAAGAAAGAACAGATATTGAATGAGGTAATTAGCAAGTTGGGTCAGAGATAGGATGATGGAAGAAACAGGAGACAGTCAAAGACTGAGAGAGACTTGACCATTAGTGGTTTTGAAGAGAGCCAAGGAATGTAGGCAGGCTCTAGAAGCTGGACACTGTTCTCAGATGACAGCAAGAAAATGGGACCTTGATTCTTCAATTGAAAAGAATTGAAATCTGCCAGCAACTGAATGAACAAGGAAATATAATCCCCCACTCCCAACCTCCAGAAAAGAATGAAGTCCTGTCAACACTTTAATTTTGGCCCAGCCCATGTCAGATGGCTGATTTACAAAGCTGAAAGATAATACACTTCTGTCATTTTAAGCCACTAAGTTCATGGTGATTTGTGATGGCTGAAAAACAAAAACAAAAACAAAAACAAAAACAAAAACAAAAACAAAAAAACTTTTACACTTACCTTAATAAAACTTCCAATCTAAAGGACTTATCAGTGATGGGTCCCTATAGTCATTTATACCAAATTTTAAACTTTCAACTCATATCTCATCCTTAATGATTCTGGTATATTAAACTTAGCTATATTGGAAATATGTGTATAGCCAACAAAACTAGTAAAATAGTAAAAAACTGAAAGTTACATGATAATTTTATATAAAAACTCCAAAAAGTTCATTAGTAGTTGTTATAAGAAACATTTCTTCTAGGAGTGATTTCTAAGGCAATAGAAGTGAGTTTTATGAGTTTATGAGTTTCCATAAAAACAGAACCTCTGTCTCAGAAGAAGGGATATCAATAAGAGGACCAGGCTTCTCTAGTTCCAAGTTCAGGGGTTTCCCCTGTTCATAACTCAGGTTTGAATTATCTTTCATTTAAAATTTTTTTTTCAACGTTTATTTATTTTTGGGACAGAGAGAGACAGAGCATGAACGGGGGAGGTGCAGAGAGAGAGGGAGACACAGAATCGGAAGCAGGCTCCAGGCTCTGAGCCATCAGCCCAGAGCCCGACGCGGGGCTCGAACTCACGGACCGCGAGATCGTGACCTGGCTGAAGTCGGACGCTTAACCGACTGCGCCACCCAGGCGCCCCTGAATTATCTTTCATTTTAATCTCTTCCTCTTCCACTTCCAAAGGTTTGTCTGAGGCTGAAGTCTCATTATCTTCATTTTCATGCAGAAAGCTAAAATCATGTTGGGTCTATAGAAGAAATCGTTGTCCTTGATTTGTAGCCATTCCACATCACCCGTTTTCTTCTCCTTCCCTCTTTTCTGTCAGAAGAGTCCTTGTCATGCTGAGTTTCTTCATTGTATGGCATTTTATCTTAGCACTGTTTGTTTTTTATTGCCCTCTGTATCATCATATTCAACATTTTCTTCAGATACAGCCCAGGTCCCAAGAGTGTCTTCATACTCTCCATACTATTCTTCATAGCTGTCCACTTGAAGAATGGGCCTCTCAGTGTCAATTCCTAGAACTTTGCATTTATTTTCACATTTTGATAGAAAGTCTGAATCAATAATTCCAGACAATTCCACCAAAACTAAGTGCTCTACCTCTTCTTCTTCCTCTTCCTTCTCCTCCCAGCTCCTCTCATCAGTGGCCACCCTAATCCTGCACCTCTTTGGGACCTCTGAATCAGTGGCCATGCTCTCCAGGGCTACCATCTTGAGTAGAGGCCTATCTTGTGTTTTTGATCCTAGCCATTATGACTGAGTCAGGTGATATCTCTTTGTGGTTTGGATTTGGATTTTCCCTGATGTTGAGCACATTTTCATGTACCTGTTGGTCATCTGTATGTCTTCTTTGGAAAAATGTCTGTTCAGGTCCTTTTTTCACTTTTTAGTTTGTGTGTGTGTGTGTGTGTGTGTGTGTGTGTGTATGTGTGTGTTTATGTGTGTTGAGTTGTGAGTTCTTTAAATATTTTCAATATTAACCTCTTATCTGATGTATCATTTGCAAATATCTTTTCCCATTCTGTTGGTTGCTTTTTCATTTTGATGATGGTTTCCTTCACCATGTAATAGTTTTCTAGCTTGATGTAGTCCCAATTCCTTATTTTTTGCTTTTGTTTCCTTTGCTTTGAGGAGACAGATCCAGAAAAATATTGCCAATACCAGTGTTTAAGAGTTTATTGTCTATATTTTCTGTGAGGAGTTTTATGGTTTCAGGTCTTACATTTAGGTCTTTAAGTAACTTTGTATTTATTTTTGTATATGGTGTAAGAAAGTGGCCCCAGTGTCATTTTTTAGCATGTAGCTGTCCAGTTTTGCCAACACCATTTATTGAAGAGATGGTATTTTTCCTTTTTTTAAAAATATATATTTAAATGTTTATTTATTTATTTTGAGAGAGAGAGAGAGAGAGAGAGAGAGAAAGGCATAGAGAGGGGTGGGGGGGGGGATGGAGAGAGAGAATCCTAAGCAGTCTCTGTGCTGATGTAGGGCTTGATCTCACAAAATATGATATCATGACCTGAGCCAAAATCAAGAGTTGGATGCTTAACCTACTGAGCCACCCAGATGCCCTGGTCTTGTTCCTATTGTGTATTCTTGCCTCGTTAGTCATGTATTAATTGATCATGTAAGTGTGGGCTTATTTCTGTGGTCTTTATTCTGTTCCATTGATCTGTATGTCTGTTTTTAGGCCAGTACCATATTGTTTTACTATGTGCTTTCTAGTACAGTTTGAAATCAGAGGACTTGATATCTCCAGCTTTGTTCTTTTTCTCAACGTTGCTTTGGTTATTTGGGATCTTTTGCGGTTCCATAGAAATTTTTGGAGTATATGTTCTGTTCTGTGAAAAATGCCATTGGTATTTTAATAAGGATTTCACTGAATATATAAGTTGCTTTGGATAGTATGGACATTTTAAGAGTATTAATTCTTCCAATCTGTGAGAACAGAATATCTTTCCATTCATTTGTGTTGTCTTCAATTTCTTTCATCAATATCTTATAGTTTCCAGAGTAAAGGTCTTTAAGTTCCTTGGTTAAATTTATTCCTTTTCCCACTTTAGGGGTGCCTGGGTGGCTCAGTCAGTTAAACGTCCGACTTCAGCTCAGGTCATGATCTCACTGTTCATGGGTTCAAGCCCCACATGGGGCTCTGTGCTGACAGCTCAGAGCCTGGAGTCTGCTTCAGATTCTGTGTTTCCTTCTCTCTATACCCTTCCTCCACTCATGCTCTGTCTCTCTCTGTCTTTCAGAAATAAATAAACATTATAAAAATTAAAAAAAAATTGTTTCTAGGTATTTTATTCCTTTTGATCCAACTGTAAATAGAATTGTTTTTATTAATTTCTCTTTCTTATAGTTCATTATTAGTGTATAGAAACACAACTGATTTCTGCATCTCAGCTTTGTATCCTGAAACTTTACTGTATTTATTTATTCAAATAACTCCTTAGTGGAGTCTTGATGGTTTTCAATATGTAGTATCATATCATCTGCAAATAGTGACAGTTTTACTTCTTTCTTAACAATTTGAATGTCTTTTGTTTTATTTATTTATTTATTGATTTATTTATTTACTCATAGTCTTATTGCTGTGGCTAGGACTTCCAGTACTATGTTGAAAAAAGGTGCTAAGAGTGGACATCTTTCTTTGTTCTTGATCTTGGAAAACTTTTCACCATTAGGTATGATGTCAGCTGTGTGTTTGTTTTATATAGTCTTTATTATGTTGAAGTAAGTTTTCTATAAACTCAAAGTGGAACTTCTTTCAAAATTGGAGTCAGTCCTCTCATTGCTTCTGTCTTATCAATTAAGTTTATGTAATATTCTAAATCCTTTGTTGTCATTTCAACAATCTTCACAGCATCTTCAAGAGTAAATTCCATCTCAAGAAACCACCTTCTTTGCACATCCATAAGAAGCAGTTCCTCATCTGTTCAAGTTTTATCATGAGATTGCACCAAATCAGTCATATATTCAGGCCCCACTTCTAATTGTAGTTCTCTTGCTATTTCCACCATCTCTGAGTTATTTCCTCCACTGAAGTCTTGAACCCTAACAACAGTTATCCATGGGGACTAGAATCAGATTCTTGCAAACTTTTGTTATTGTTGATATTTTGACCTCTTCCCATGAATCACAAATGTTCTAAATGGCAGCTAGAATGGTGAATCCTTTCTGAAAGGTTTTCAATGGACTTTTCCTGGGTCTATCAGAGGAATCACCATCTATGGCAGCTGTATATAGACTTATAAAATATATTTCTTAAATAATAAGACTTGAAAGTCAAAATGGCTCTTTGATCCATGAACTATAGAATGGATGTTGTGTTAGCAGGCATGAAAACAACATTCATCTTGCTGTACATCTCGATCAGAGCTGTTGGGTGACCAGATGCATTGTCAATGACCAGAAACATTTTAAAAGGAATTTTTTCCCCCTAAGTAGTAGGTCTCAACAGTGAGCTTAAAATATTTGGTAAACCATGTTGCAAACATATGTGCTGTCATACAGCCTTTGTTTTTCCATTTACAGAGCACAGGCAGAGTAGATTTAGCATACTTCTTAAAGGCCCTAGGATTTTTGTAATGGTACATGAGCCCTTGCTTCAACTTAAGTCACCAGCTGCATTAGCCTCTAACATAAGTCAGCCTGTCCTTTGAAGCTTTGAAACCAGGCATTGACTTCTTCTCTCTAGCTTGACTTCTCTCTAGCTATAAAAGTCCTAGTCCATCTTCTTCCAATAGAAGGCTGTTTCATCTACATTAAAACTATATTGTTTAGTGTAACCACCTTTGTTCATTACCTTAGCTAAATATTCTGGATAACTTGCTCTAGTTTCTACATCAGCACTTGCTGCTTCGCCTTGTACTTTTCTGTTATGGAGGAAGCTTCTTTCCTTAAATCTTATGAACAAACCTTTGCTAGCTTCAAACTTTACTTCTTCAGCTTCCTCACTTCTCTCAGCCTTCAAAGAATTGAGTTGGGGTCTTGCTCTGGATTAGGCTGTGGCTTAAGGGAATGTTTTGGCTGTTTGATTTTGTATCCAGACCACTAACACTGTCTCCATATCAGCAATAAGGCTGCTTCACATTCCTATCATCAACTGCACTTATCCAGTGTTCATTAGACACACTTTTAATTTTCTTCAAGAACTTTCCCTTTGCATTTACAGCTTGGCTATTTGGTGCCAGAGGCCTAGCTTTCAGCTTATCTCTGCTTTTGAATAGTCTTCCTCACTGAGCTTAATCGTTTCTAGTTTTGGATTTAAAGTGAGAGTTGTGTGACTCTTCCTTTCACTTGAACACTTGGAGGCAGTTGTAAAATTATTAATTGGTCTAATGTCAATATTGTTTTGTCTCAGGGAATAGGGAGGCCTGAGGAGAGGGAGAGATGACCAGTCAGTGAAGCAGTCATAACACACATAACATTTATTGATTAAGCTCACTGCCTTATATAAGTACACTTCATGGCACCCCAAAACAATTACAATAGTAACTTTAAGCTCACTGATCACAGATCACCATAATAAATATAATCATAATGAAGAAGCTTGAAGTATTACAATAATTACCAAAATGTGACACAAAGATATTAAGGGAGCAAATGTTGTTGGAAAACTGGTACTGATAGACTTACTGAGCACAAGGGTGGCACAAGCCTTGATTTGTAAGACATATAATATCTGCAAAGCTCAATAAAGCAAAGTATAAGAAAATAAAGGATGCTGTACATGAACCTATACATGTGATAACATGGCATATGCATGAATACACATATTCACAAATAAGTACAAGTGAAAATGGGAAAATCTGAATAAGGTTAATAGATGGTGTCAATGTCAATATCATTGCTGTGATATTGTAGTACTGTAGTATATGTACTATAGTTTTGTAAGATATCATTGGGGTAAATGAAAAAATGTTACATATCAGTAATATTTCTTATAACTACATATGAATGTATAGTTGTCTCAATAAAAATTTCACTTAAAAAATTTATCCTGTTTGTGTGTGTTGCAGGGGTGGGGAGAAAAAACACTCCAGATAGTAAAAACATTTGTAAATCATACATCTGATGAAAGACTTGTGTCCAGAATATAAAGAATTGTTACATATTAGAGGTCCCAAGAGAGAAAGAGAACAAAAAGGACATATTTTATATAATTATATATAATATATAATATGTATAAAATTATATAAAATATATATAACAGAGCCAAAATTATATATATGTGTGTGTGTATGTGTATATATATATATATAATAGATTTATAATATATTATAAATATATGATAGATGTATATCCCAGCTTGCAGTCATGCAGAAAACAAAGCCAATCTTCCTCTGTCTTTTTCTCTGTTTAGGTCCTCACTGAATTGGATGATGCCTACCCATTGGGGGAGGGCCATCTGGTATATACTTAGTTCACCAGTTCAAAAGCTAATATCTTTGGAAACACCCTCACGAACATCCCTAGAAATATCTGGGCATTCTGTGGGTCAGTCAAACTGACACATATAATTAACCATTACACAACTCAATACTAAAAAAGGCAAATAACTCAATTTTGTAAATGGGCAAAGTATCCAAGGAGACATTTCCCAAAGAAGAATGACTAATGAGCATATGGAAAGATGCTCTACATAATTTGTCATTAGAGGAATGCATATTAAATGGAAGTCAAAACCTCAATGAGATACATACTTACTAGCATGGCAGCAATAAAAAAGATAACAGCAAGTGCTGAGAAGCAAGTGTAGAAACTGGTATCTCACACATTAGTGGCAGAAACAAAATGATACAACCACTTTAGAAAATAATTTGACAAGTTTTGAAAGCTTTAAATAATAAACATAATATACAATGCAGCAACTTCAGACAACTTAAAACAGGAATTCACACAAAAGTTTATATGTAAATATAAAGATTTATATGTAAATGTTCATATTAGCATTATTCATATTAGTCTAAAAGTAGGTACTCCAAATATCCATAAACTGGTGAATGAATAAACAATACATGGTATAACAATACAATGGAATATACTACTTAATAATAAAAGGAATGAAGTACTCATACAACCTAATACATGTATGAATCTCAAAAACATAGTAAGTGAAAGAATGCCAGGCTCAAAAGACTGTATATTTGTGATTCTATGCAATGATAAGTCTTGAGTGGCAGAAAGGAAATCATTATTTGCCTGTGGCTGGTGAGCAGAGAGGGAATTAATTGCATACTGGCGTGAGGAAACTTTTTTGGGCTAAAGAAAATATTCTAAAACTCAAATGCAGTATTGTCACACAACTCTGTATATTTACCAAAAATTCACTGAATTACACTTAAAATAGGGATTTCTCTTAAACACGGAGAACAAACAGGTGGTTGCCACAAGTGAGGTGGGGGGGGGGGGGTGGAGGTGAAATCGATAAAGGGGATTAACAGTACATTTCTCCTGATGAGCACTGAGAAATGCATAGAATTGTTGAATTATTATGTTGTACAAACTAATATAACACTGCATGCTAATTATACTTGAATAAAAAAAGGATGTATTCATGATATGTAAATTATACCTCAATAAAACTGCTATAAAATCACTGATATATGAATCACTGATACATTTGTTAAATGTAATATGCCTTCAGAGAAGAGTACAGATTAAATGAATGCAATTGCATGAAATCTGGCAGCACTGATTTGTGGTGAAACATAGAGCACTAGTTGCCTCTGTTGGGGTGGGGTAGGCGCTGGCTAGAAAAGAATGTGAAGGAATCTTCTGGTGCAATGGCGGTATTTGATATCTTGACAGCAGTTCGCTAGTTGTTTGTGTATCTAGATTTGCTAAAATTTTTTAAATGTATACTTGAGACTAGATGTTTCATTTTGTAAACTCTACTTCAAAAAACATAAACAAATATTGATATTCATAATGAAATGCTTATGGGTGAAATATGTCTACAACTTACTTTGAAATCCAGAAAAAAATAAGGTAAAATGATTGATGGATGGAAGGATGAGTAAGTGTGTGAAATTTGCAAATAATCACAAGATGTTAACTACAGAATCTAGGTGATGAGACTGTGCATGTTTACTATACAGTGCTTTCCATTTATTTGTATGTTTAAACATTCTCATGATATAATGTGGAAAAATAAGACAATAGGTATTGCTCCAACTAATAGTATTTTGTCAAGGTCGTAAGCCAATTATTTTAAGACCCGTATATTCTTTAATATATTTGGTAAGTGTAGGAATCTTCCCCTTTTTATTGAGAAAGAATAACTTGTAATTTTCTACAAAATTGTTAATATCACCAGAGGTTTGTTCAGTGCTGTTACTTAAATCTAAAAAGAAGTGTTAGGATTGCCACTACATGTCTTTGTTTCTATTTCAGATTTCAAATAAACCATGGAAATAAGATGATCGTCGGAGAAGCAAATGGCTTGGAGATCTACAGGATAAAATTTCAGAATCCTCTAACTGATCATAGTTTTCAGCTTTAGGGCCTGTTTGATTTACAGAATTGAAGTGATACCTGGAACGTGATATCTGGAATAAACATTTGGGTCAATTATTTAATGATTTATGGTTTGTTTTCATTAAAAGTTGTAGCCCAGTACCAAAAAATTTATTAAGGTAATTGGCTGTAATAAAAAGAGAAACATATGATATATGGAATGTAAGAAACAAAACAGATGAACATAGGGGAAGGAAGGACAAATATGATAAAAACAAAGAAGGAGGCAAACCTTGAGAGATTCTTAAACACAGAGAACAAACTGAGGGTTGAGGAGGAGATGGGGGAAATGGGTGATGGGCATTGAGGAGGGCACTTGTTGGGATGAGCACTGGGTGCTAGGTGTAAGAGATGAATCACTAAATTCTACTCCTGAAACTATTATTACACTCTATGTTAACTAACTTGGATTTACATAAAATTAAAAAAAAAGATTAACATAAAAAGAAGGAAAACATGCGATTAAACCAAAATTGTATACTTGCATTTCATGTTTAGGCTAGATACTTGGTAATTTTAATAAATTTCAATGCCACTTACTCTTAGGAGGATATAATTACATTTCATTCCACCCCTTTATATTTACTTAGTTTTTTGACATAAAAACTTTTTCTGTGAAATTATCAACGAGGAAATAAAAGCTTCTGTTATACTTAATAATAATTTCTTTCTCTGCGTATATATGTGAAATTATATGTGTATTTTATTGTACTATATGTTACTTAAAAGGCAGAAGGCTTTTGTTTTTCAAAACTACAGTAACATTTTTCCTGCATCCCTTTGAGAAGTTTTCCATTAAATTTAAATTATGCTCTTTTAAGAGAATAGTATTATGGGTGCTTTTCATTGATTGCAAAACCTTCCATTTACAAAGAGCATAGGAACATGATATATGATGGATGGGCTGTCAAATGAATTGAATAAACTGTTGCTAAAGCAACTTCAAAATGAGTCCATGAGCTACCTGAGCACATTTGGTCTTAACCGGTTTTTGATTGCAGTAACAATACCATATCTTGACCTTGAAAAACAACACATTTCTTATTATTGCAAATATAATTTAAAACAATGCAGATTCACTCTCTATATTTCAGGTATCATCAGTAAGGATTTGGGTAACCGGTTTATAGCACTGAAGTCAATAGGGGATTATAAATGCCAAGAATATGGAGAGAAAGCAAGCTCTAATATAAAATAAAACCAATCAAATAAAAAATCTACAATTATCATTATTCCAATAGGAGAAAAATCAATATCATGTTTTTTTCAATGAAGTTTTATTTTAAAATACTTTTAAATTCCAGAAAACCTCTGATAGTAGAGGATATATACCACACTCAATTTCTCTTACTGTTAGTATCTTACATTAGTATGGTACATTTGTCACAATTAACTAATATTGATATATTATTATTATTATTAACCAAAACCCATAATATATTCAGACATCTTTAGTTTTTACCGAATGTCCCTTTCTGTCCAGAACCCTATTCAGGATGCCATATTATAGTGAGTCATCATGTCCCCTCATGTTTCTCTAGACTGTAGCAGTGTCTCAGATTTTCCTTATTTTTGATGGCCTCAACAGTTTTAAGGAGTACTGGTCAGGTATTTTATAGAATGTACCTCAATTGGGTTTGATGTTTTTCTCACAATTAGACTGCGATTATGGGCTTGGGGGATGTAGGCCATTGGGGGATGTATGATATCATTCTCATCATTTCATATCAAGCATACATGCTATCAACATAGTTTCTCACCACTGATGTTGACCTAGATCACTTGGCTGAGATAGCGTTTTTCACTTATCTCCACTGAAAAGTTACTCTCCTGTCCCCTTCCTCTTTCCATACTATACTTTTCGGAAGGAAGTTACTATGTGCAATCCACTTTTAAGGGGTAGAGACTTACACTCCACTCTTTGAGGTGGGAATATCTACATAAATTTCTTGATATTTTTCCACATGGAAGGATAGAAGTGTCTCTTCTTTTCAATCTATTCGTTTATTTGTTTAGCCATTTATTTATATTGGTATTGTCTCAAGGATATTTATTTTATGCTCTGGGTTTATGATCCAAAATCAAATTATTTATTTTGTTGCTTAAATTATTCCAGCTTTGGAATTAGGATCTTTTGCCATGTCCTTTTGCCATACTGACATTGGTGTGTGTGTGTGTGTGTGTGTGTGTGTGTGTTAGCATTTCTTTACCTTCTACCACTGTAAGATGGTCCAAGTTCATTTAATACATTTCCTGTCCCAGTTGTAGAATAAGTCATTTTTTCAGGAAATTCTAGTTCCTTTTATGGAGAATGGTATTACAAAACAAGATATGGTCTCTGGGTGTGCTCCTTGTTTCTGAAACATCATTGCTTCTACTTATTTCAGATAAGAGTTTGGAAATATGTATGAATACTAACCATGTTTACACATATATCTGTAAGTATTCTACATATATCTCTTTCTTTCCTTCTTTCTTTCTTTCTTTCTTTCTTTCTTTCTTTCTTTCATTTTCTTTCTTTTTTCTCTCCCTTTCTTTCTTTTTTCTTTCTTCTTTCTTTCTTTCTTTCTTTCTTTCTTTTTATTTCTATTATCTATCTATCATCTATACCCATCTATATTTATATTAAAACATGAGTTCATACTGTTGTCTCCAACTCAAATCCAAGACCACTTTCATCATTCTTTCCATTGTTATCTCTTTCCTGTAACTCCTAACTCGAACAGTGATAAACCTGGTTTCTGTCATCTTCTATCAACTTACTTACTTGTTTAATTCCAGTATACGTGTGTAGTCATTTCATAATTTCAACATCACTTTTTAATGATAAAACAAAATAATGTTAGCCAAGGCCATTCTTGAACTTTGTATATTTCTCTATAGTAAGATAAAGGACTCTGTACTAAGGACCCACAAGAACTATTTTATGCATTTAAGGAAGTTAAAATCCAGTTAAAATGAATAATTGAAAGTAAACCTTAGTTTTTTTGTGTCTCTAAATCAAATGAATTATTATTAATTTTTGCTACTTAGAAGTACAGAGGTAATTAAAGGAAAAGAGATAAGCTAATTCCTCATCCATCACTCTTGGGGCTAGAAAGAATTAATGTCCCAATTTACTGTTGGGAGAAATTTAATATTACAATGAAGAAGCCCTGCTTTAATCCACCAGACATAAATACCTACCCTTTAACCATGAAAGAGTTTCCTGTATTCTCATCATCTTGACTTCATCTAGAATATATATGCTATCTTTCTTTTGAGGACTCTTTTTTTAAAAGTTTTTTTTTTATGATATTTTTGAGAGACAGAGAGATAGAGTGTGAACAGGGGAGGGGCAGGACGAGAGGGAGACACAGAATCCAAAGCAGGCTCTAGGCTCTGAGCTGTCAGCATAGACAGCCCGATGCAGGGCTTGAACTCACGAACTGTGAGATCATGACCTGAGCTGAAGTTGGACACTTAACTGACTGAGCCACCCAGAAGCCCCTTTGGGGAACTCTTATGTTTCAAATTACAGAATCCTAGATTTTTAAAAGATAAATATTTTAAAAGCTGGAAACTATAGGCATACCTCAGGTCTCTTTGCTTATTTTTTCCTAACGATTGTTGATTTAATCTTGATATTTGAAAGATTAAAACATCTATAAGCATTAACACCTCACTTAATTCAGTTTTACGAAGTCTGTGAATGTGCATCTAATGGGCCATTTGGTGAGTCTTCTCCAATTCCTAACAGTAAGAGACATTAATCATTCCTTACTCACACAGAATCATCTGGATTTTGCATCATGTTCTTCATATTGTAATTAATGACTAGAATCTGTTTGCTCTGTTCATGCTGAATTTAAATACATTCTGTTAATAAATGTTTTTGACATTAAGCATTGCTGCTCAGTAAGGAAGAAAACAAAAATGAACATTGTCTTTACTAGTTGGGTGTGGGTATTCAGAAGATATTTGACACAAAAATTAATAGAAATTAATACTGAAATCATTTATGTCACTAACTCCCTTAAATAAATTAATGAATAGAAAATTTTCAAATTACACTAAGGATAGATATTCTACCTATATTCCCAATGCAAAATAGTTTAGAGACACCTTAGGTTATTAAAAGGAAATTAATTCTTTATGCAAAAAATTTAATTTTGTTTCAGACAATAGTTAAGCCTATTTGAACTACAAATTCCATTTTAGACACTTTTATGTTTCATTTCTATTCAGATTAAATTTTATTAGCTGCATGCAATTAGTCTGTAATTAAATTACATTTAGATGGTTACATAAGCAGATCTAATTATATGTTTCTGTTAATTCTAGTTATAGATGATTTAGACACATGTACACTCTCCTGCTGGTAAAATAAAATAATCCATTTATTGTTTCTACAAATATATATCACCTACCACGTGCCAGGCTTATGTGCACTTTTATGTGCTTATGTGCACTTATGCAGCTTTTAAACATTTTTTTTTTTTTTTTGCATTTGACATAAAAGTTGCATAATAAAAGTAAAACTTTATTTAAAGATGCATATAATCATGCTATTGTGATCCTCTGGGAATAAGTATTTCTTCACACTCTGCTGTTATTCTGAGTAAGCAAAATGAAGCACGTATCATCATTTGTGTTTTTCTTTGCTCAACCAGAGATTCTCACTCTTTTGTATACAGCAACAAAGACTATAGAATGTCATCATAGCTGTGCATTTCTAATGATTGGCCCAAGGCTTGTCACTACACTTATTTTCTACTTTACAAAGTATTTCAAGTCGTGCGGAAGGACTTCCAGAGCCGAGGGATAGTTGGCTGTGCGTAGCAGCTCAGCGCTTAGCTGAGCCCAGGCCCAGAGGCCAAGGTCAAGGTGATACTTGGTCAAGAACTAACATCCCCACCCCCTTCCCCCAGGATACAGAGAGCCCCGCCCCACTGCCCCCCTGTACCCTATCAGAGGTTCACCTGCCCCTTGCCTGACTGCAGCTCAGATCACAACAAAGCGCAGAAGCTAGGCCCTCACCTGTGCAAGCCCACAGGGAGAGAGACCCGCTGGGTGTTACCACGAATGGTGCGGCAAAACCTTTGTCGGGGTCTATCTTCTGAGCTGTCATGTCCTGATTCACCGTCCTGGGAAAAACCGTTTGTACAACTAGTGGCTGTGATCACAAATTCAACACAAAACCAAACTTGAAGGGGCATTGTGAATGTAGACATAAAAATCAGCAAAAACGATATATATGCACTTTCGAAGGTTGTGAGAAGAACCTTTAAGAAACCCCAGCGGCTATGAATCCATCGGTGCCAGCACCGCATGCAAATGCGTGCAAGAAAGGTGGGACACTCACTTTGCCTCATCTGGCAGGCCGAAAAGACACATGGGAAGGCCACGACGGCTCTGTGTGTCCAACAGAATGCTCCTTTGTGGCAAAAACGTGGATAGAGCTTCTAAAACATGCGAGAGAAACCCATAAAGAGGACAGAAAATGCAAAGCATGCCAGAAAGCACGTGAACACAAACATTCCCATAAGCAATATATGAAAACCCAGGACCCAGAAAGGAACTCATGCAGCTGCCAAGAGAGCCCTGTGAGTCAACCTGTGCACTGCTGCGTCTCATCTGCAGAGCCACACTCTCTCTTTTCAGGAGGAAAGGCGCGCTCTTGCAGGTGAACTAGGCAGCTGTGGCTAAACGTTTACGATGGAACAGAGTCTCCCTGGGCATGCTGTTGTGCGTGGCCATGGCAAGAAGAAAATGAAGCTCAAAGTAAAACCTTCCCTTGAAAAATGGGGTTTGGCCCCTCGTCTCAGTGGATATAATCCTCCTAACACGAAACAAGAACAAGGTTTATCCTCGCCTGAATGTGGTGCGTCACTGAACCGTCCTGAAAACAAGGTGCCCTGGACGGTTGTGATACTTACCCCAACCAGACATCAGATTGCTTTGTTCAAAGGACTGTAGACCGGGGGGCTCAGTTATTTCATCCCAGAAAAACATTTTTGCTGATTAAAATCACTGATGCACAACAACAAAAAGAAAATATTTCAAATGAAAATAAACGTGGCAGTATTATAAACAGAATAGTCTTTTATTAAAAAAATAGTAACAATTCTTTCACTTATTAGATGCTCTTGGGCTGTGCCTAAGGCAACAGTTTTGACCCACTTGCCTGTTCTTCTCTCTACCTCTACAACGTAGGTCATTATATCTGGGGAATAAAATCCTGGGGAGGGGAATGGATAGGACTTTCTTTTTCTTTACATCCCAGTAATTATCACTAGTAAAGTGAGTCTAAATCTCTGACACAAATGGAAATATACAAGGTTTATTGTTACTGTTATTATTGGCATTAGTGACATACCTTCACTGAGGCTTCAACTCTTCTTTACTCAGTTCTCTGACATCATCTGGTTTCCATATGGCTCTTCTGGCAACAAAGTGGTGTTCTATGAGCTGGATTCAATCTAAATATCTGCTTTGTTTGAGCCACATAGTTTTGGCCTATCTGAACATCTTGAAATCAGATTTCACATAAAAATTCAGATTTCCCATGAAAGTTGAAAGTCTGACCTGGCGGGTTGTTAGTTCTCATAGGACAATACCAGGCATGGATAAATGATCACTACTCCCTTGAAATGTGGAGCCATAGACCTTAGTGACCGATCTGACTTTCCTGAGACTAAGAGCAAACATCATCTTGCCTTCATTTTTCATATGTATTTTGCCTTTTACAGAGTGAAGGTGAAAAATAAAATGGCTCTTTCAAAAGTAGGAAAATAAGAGATAGGGTCAATTGTTTCACCGTTTCTATCTCCCTTAATTGTTTTATTTGCCTGGAGCCCATACATTCTTGTTTGTGACCTCTAGTATACTTGAACATTATTTTGAACAAGTATGCACTTGTGTACGTATGTGTATTGGAAGTTTCATTAGCTAAATTCTATGCAGTGGCCATTGAATGAATGAAATATTATGCACTTATTTAGGAACTGATTTTGCAGAAATGAGGGAGACATGATATTATTATAAAAGAGTGCATGGTCCAGGCAACTATCATGGAAGTCCATAATAATTATTTCCTAACTAATTTTACTTCTTTAAAATGTACTTCCTTTTATTGTGTGTTACATGATAATCTCTTGAACGAGAGTTGAATTCCCTATGTCATTAGCTGTTAGTACAAATATATACTAGTCTTTAGATAGGAGCCAAAATAAAAACTCACATGTTATATAGATACTCTCCATTTAAGTCTACAAACAAATTTCCCAAAACTTATTGATAGTGTACAGCGAAAAAAATTGATAACTGATTTATTGAGGAGGAAAAGATTATTTCTACTGAGGAAAAAGTAATCCTGGCAAGAATTATAGAGTTTCCCTGGAGAAAAGGAGAATATCCTCCAAAGAAAAATAGAACAATTCATCTGGCATTACTTGAGCATCAGTCAGATCTATGAATGGATTTATAATCTTGTTTGAGACAGGAAGTAAAAAAAGGCAAACATCTATAATTTCAGGCAGGTGTCACCATCACTAACTTTAAACAATTTCATTGTACACACTGGGGGTTCACGAAATTATGGTGTCTATTTCCTAATTCATCTACTGAAAAGGGTCCACCAGAGGGAATTCAATTCATAAGTCACAATGGCAGTGGCTTTAGCTAATGCCCTTACAATTTAAAGCTATAAGTGATTGCCCAGTTGAGAGTCCTCGAGGCGACTATAGGTTGGTTGATGCACTATTAAAGGTGAGGCTAGAGACTCTCCATTATGGAGAAACAGAGTGAAGCTGAGAAAAAAAAATCCTATGGCTTGCTTTGGAAAGTAGCTATGGAGTAACAATAGTGGGAGTTTGATAGATTCTTAGGAAAGCCATAAAAAATTTGCCTCCCCTGCAGCACAGCTGTATCCCTGTTTCTTTCTCTTTTTTTTTCTCTCTCTCTCTCTTAAAACTTTTCCTGTTTGCAAATGGTTAAAGCAAAACAGTTGTAATAATTCAGGAACATCTGAGAAAAGCAAATGTTTAATCTGATGTCCTTAATGCCTCCAGAAGGAAAAGAATACTGTGATCTGATTGCTTCTTATTGCTGACAGTCTTTTTGTCTTTAGAACTCAGATCACGTTAATAATTTTTAAAATAATATGACTAAAATGTCATTTCTCATGTCTAAAATTGGCAAACATTAAAAGTCTTATAAAGATTTCCTAATTTATTGTGTAAAATCTTTTCCCCAAACTGCCTCTAACCACATTAGGAAATGATTTCTTTGTACTTCTCTTCAAGCAAATGATCTTTCAAATAATTCTCCTTTATACTCAGTTCATGTATGAATTATCTGCATTTCAGCAACATTATCTGAATTAGCAAGATTAATTATTAGACTTCTGGGTGATGAGCTAAAAGTATCACCTGAATAAAATGTCATATTAATGGCTGAGTGATTAACCAGTACTCAAAGACAGGACTCCTTAATACACATATTCTTTCCTCCCTGAGTAATATTACAAAACTCCTTTTAAGGCTCAGCATGTTCTTGAATATCCATGTATTCCATTTTATCATCATTACTACTGGATTGGATGATGGCCTAATTGCCCAAGTGATATGAGCCAGCACAAGTATTGAGCTTTCTGAGTATCGTTTAGTGTTCTGCTGCCCAGAAGGAATGAGAAGAAAGAATTGACTACTTATCAGTTCATCCTTTTAATCTTCCTAAAGCAATATGAGATAGTATCAGATGAGGCCACTAAGGCTCTCTTGAGAGTAAATAATTTGCCTGAAGTCACATAGCTGGTAAATGAGTCTTGGAACCAAGAGTCAGTTGCAATTCTCCATGATTCCAAAGTCCATGCTCTGAACCTCTGTCCCTATAGTGTCTTTGAATACATTTGAATATATTTCTTGCCTCATGGATTTTTGTTGACTCTGTATAACTGTATATAAATACAGCTAATACCTTTTTGTTAAAAGTATTTTGGTATTTTTCCAAAAAAACTTCTTGACTATATTATTCTTTCAAATAAATCTTGGAATCATTAAAGTTCTATTTAAGACAAAAACTGTAAATTTGGGTAAGGTTTTCTAAACAAACCAGAGAAGTATTGAAATAGCTATATATTTTATTCTCTATTTTCACTGAATATTTAGCTTTTTAAAAACTTTTCTTCCTGTGGGTTTTTACAGAATTATTTTTAGTTTTTCTGATTTTCACTTATTGTGAATAGAGTAATATCTTCTCATTTGGCATTATGGCATTGTTGTCATATAAAAAACTTTCTCTTTAACACTAGCATTCAAATCTGAACCAGTCACACTTTAGTAAGATTTTGAAGTCTTCCCCATAGAGTTTCAATGGTGTCTTAAGGGGACAATATTTTAAATAATGTGGTGGTCCCTATAAGGAGTCCATTATCTTTCCAGGTATTCATTATAACAAAGTTAGAACAAGGGTGGAAAATAGTGACAGGACACACTTGACAGACAAGTTGTCTACTTGTATCACTTCCAACTTGTGAAATTGAGGCCCTTGTTTTGTGCATTGAGTTTACTTTTAGTCAATTGTATTACTTTATCTTTCAATCTTATTAGTTTTTCCATTTAAATGGTTTCTGTCAAATAAACTATTTGAAGTTTCCTTTGTAATCTTCCACAGTTTCTTACCCACATATCTTTGTTCACATAACTATCCTATTCGAGGCACCCCTTTCCTTCTTCTTCTTCTTTTTTTTTAATTCAACCTAGCAATTTTTTTCAGGGATTAACTAAAGTGCCAGTCTCTCCATGGAGTCTTTTCTAATCCCTTTAACCAAAAAATAACTCTCTTCATAGTTCTCAGACTACTTTATCTGACTTTTCTTGGGTCCATTAGGATGTTTTGATTTTGGGAAACAGAATCTGCCTCTAACTTAGGTGAAAAGAAAAGGTTTGAGGTAGCTCATTCAATCAATGGAAAAGAAGTGTTGGATTGTCCTGGAGACCTAGGTAGTAAGAACAGAGGGTGAGCCTCTGCAGGATGCTCATTGGAAATACTCAAGCAGATTATTTTCCATCCTGTGCAGATTCATTAAAATGCTAAAACCTCTGGAGAGAGTGTCAGATAGAACTTGCTGGGTCAGACACTTGTACCTTGGGTAGAAGTGGGGAGGGTACCATTATTAATGTTCCCACCAAGACTGGGAGTCCCACCAAAACAGTGAGAATAAGCTGGTTCTCCTGTGGAAAATAAGGTATTCAGTTAAAAAAAAAGACAGGGAAGGGAATTCTGAATTGCAGAAAACAGAAGATAGTCACTACACTTTTGTTCTCCATTAGTTTTGACCAGATATATTGGTAAATCTTACCTTCTACAATTTATTAATTTTTGGATCCTTACTACACAAGCATATAGCACAAACACACACACACACACACACACACACACACATACATTCAACAATGATAAACATACATAAATATGACTTCACTGTAAGACAGAGAAAAATTTAAAGACAGAATGTCCTAAACAAACATTTGAGCAACATACATGGTAAATGTTAGATGGGTTCTTCACCTACATGTGCATTTGTATTACTCCCTCCTTAGGGTGTTTTCTTTTTCTTTATCAAATCTTTACCTTTATTATTACATATTTTTTACTTACTATGTTACTTTACTTTCTGTTCTCAAAATATTTCCTTTTTTAGAATTTACTTGAGGGTATAAGAGGAGCAGAGATTTTTCCTACTGGATGTGTCTCCTCTTTCTCCTGATGTCCATGATGAAAGTGAATAAAGTTATAAGTTTGGAGCTTGGGAGAAAGATTTATATAATTTGGGGTTTTTAATATTTTTTAAAAATTTTATTTATCTATTTTGAGAGAGAGAGAGAGAGAAGGACAGAGAGGGAGAAAGGGAATCCCAAGCAGGTTCTGCGCTGTCAGCACAGAGCCCAACACCAGGTTTGAACCTTTACCTGGTTTGATCATTACCTGAGCTGAAATCAAGAGTCAGACACTTATCCAACTGAGCCATCCAGGTGCCCCTATATGTTTTGTTTAGATTATGAATTTAGTCATTGAAGACCTATGGACAAAACTCTTAGTTTATTCATTTGAAGATTTTCATTGTTCAGTGGTTAAAAAAAATTGTAAGCATCTCCAGTTAGGAATTGAGGACTTTAAGCAGAAGGACAAAGTCCCTACTGTGAATGAGCATGTAGTCTGGTGGGGAGTTCCATGCCAAGTGTAGGGCTTGGTTTGGGGCAGGCACACAGTATTGTGCAAAGAAATGGGCACCTGCAACTTGCCACCCTCTCATGTAACTGGAGAAGGTCACTTAAGACTAGGGAGACAGGGCAAGCTTATGGAGGTTGTTCACTTAGTGAGGAGATTCATTTACAATGTAGGAGAACTGCTTGTGAACAGAGCTGTACCCCCAAACAGACATGATTGACAGTGGCCCTTACAGCCTGCTCAGAGAGAGACAACTTAACTTTTCAAACTATAGTGATTTCTCATGATCCACTCAGTTCTACATTAAGTGGGAAACTTCACAAAAGCTATGTGTTTGCATCTACAGCAGAGGTATTGGTTGACTTCTGAGCAGCAGCAAAACATTTCTGGATTCACAGTCTAATTTGGCAGTAGAATAAATGATGCTTGGACTGTGGGTATCATCTTCACCAAAGCACAAATCTTTTTTTTTTTAATGTTTATTTATTTCTGAGACAGAGAGAGACAGAGCATGAGTGGGGGAGGGGCAGAGAGAGGGAGGGACACAGAATCCAAAGCAGGCTCCAGGCTCTTAGCTGTCAGCACAGAGCCCGATGCAGGCTCGAACTCACAGACTGTGAGATCATGACCTGGGCCAAAGCTGGACTCTCAACTGACTAAGCCACCCAGGTGCCCCAAAGCACAAATCTTAAACATTTTTCAGCATCAGTGATATTTAATAACTCATACAAAGATCCCATTCATACACAGAACCTCATATATAGGCACTCATTCATAGGTCCTTACTAATCTCTTGACACAGGGCAAATTACTTAAATTCTTTGAATCCCAAAGTCCTTATCTTATCACAAGATAATACTTGAAGATTCAATGAGATAATAAGTGTAGAGCCCTTGGTATAGAGTTTAGTAAACAGTGGGGACTCAATAAATATTGTTTATTATTATGGAAACCACAAAGCTTGAGAGACCTCTCTCTCTATCTCTTTAAAGCTGTGTTCTTGCAATCTAGTATTTTATTGAAGAAAAGGTAATAGTTTGAAGTCAACAAACTTCACATCATCTAAAAGCTCAGTTGAGTAAATATCTTGAAGACTGAAAACACAATAAAAGTGCAAACATAATATTTATTGGATTTTGTTTTTCAGAATTAACCTGAGTGTGAGGCCATAATCATCTTTCTGAAAAGAGGTCTGATATTGATGAAGCCTGGAAATATTATCAGAGTAAATGGATATGTTGTTTTTCATTTTGTTTTCAATTTTCCAGACTAAAAAAAATGATGAAGAATAAGAGTACACCTGCCCCTAGTGATGTAGAGAAAGGTGAGAAATAATATAATCAAGGTGCCATGAAATGCTCCCCTCCACTCACCTGTTTTCTCTAGTCCCAACCAGAAAAGCAAACCCTATCCTGTGTCTGAGATCCCAGGTCCACCCCGAGAGTGCTGTAGTTTGTAGTCTCCAAACTTGCTCACATTCTCTGCCTATTAGGCAGGTATCAAAATGCCGGGGATTAGTCCTGAAAACCAAAGCGTCAGAATTAATGGAAGATATTATTAGAAAGATAAAAGTTCCGTCCTTGATACTTAACAAATATGAATGGTAAACTAATAGAGAGGGAAAGGCAGCTAGAAGGAGGAGGAAAAGAATGAAAGAAAAAGGGGGTGGGGTGTGTGGTTACAGGCTCCTGGTACTCAAGTCTTGATTCAATGTCTGGGTAGAAGCCTTTCTTACCCAACAGTCTTGAAAAGTCTTGGGAAATATTTCTCCTTCAAGTTATAATCTGCTTGCCAAGAATCCCAAGAGATTCTTCGTTTACATATCCCACAGGCATGGAGTCCAAGATATGGTTATGTCACACCTGTTTAATGGAGAAATGTGAGCTCAGAGGTTGATTCCATAGGCTTTACCATAGTACACTCCCCTCCCCCACAGTACCTGTGATCTCGTTCCATGAGGTTCAAGGGTAGTCAGATACTGGTGATGTTTCCAGGTCTCTGAGCTGAAGTTTTTGCAAAGGTTCCTGTACTTCATGTGTAGAAAAATCTGTCTATATCTGTTGGTTGTAAACTGAGGTGGCCTGCATAAAACTTTACGGTAAGACTTGAGATAGTTTGTAGGCTTATTTGAGGGTGTGATTTCCTCATTTAATTTTCTCTGATAACTGAGGATGATAAGAGAATGGAGTTCCTATATGATGAGCCATGTCTTACAAAGCTCTTTCACATTACTTTCTCTGTAAAATTTACAAAATATGTCAATACACAAATAGGTGAATAATGGATATATGTACTTACTACTGTCCATTTTCTGGATGGCTGGATGTTTATGCCTGCCAAAAGTCAACTGTCTTCTCTAGACCTTCTATTTCTCACCTGGGATAAACATCCAGCCATCCAGAAAATGGACAGTAGTAAGTACATATATCCATTTGAATGGAGCAACTGTATAAAATCCACTGCAAATGTTCAAATAGACTTAGGGCTTTCATTCTTTCCTACATCTCCCCCCTTTACAGTTGTGCCAGGATTATGGGTTTGGCAGGTGGAATATGTGTCAGAAACAATTTTAGCAATTGTGAGTACAATTGCCCTGTCAATGCTGGCTTAAGATTGCAATGACGTTTTTTAATTCTGCTCTTGTGATAAAATTGAACTGTTCTGGCTAATGAATTATGTTAGCCAGCATTATCAGAATGAAGTAGTGGAATTCTTTCTTGAGTAATAACAAAAAATTAGTATGTAAAGATGTAATCACTAATTACCCTGTATATAAGAGTTTATAAATAGTGAGACCATCAAAAAATTTCAGGTGCTTTTTTGTTTATATCCTGAATCTTATGACATTGTCTCTGATTGATAAGCATATCAAAATTTGTAAATAAATATCAATTTGTACCAATCTTTATGATGAAACAAATATGTTTCTTCAAACCTGAGAAGTATGAAATCATTGAAGTGTGTATATATATATATACATATGTATATATATATATATATATATATATATATATATATGAGAGAGAGAGAGGGTAGAGGGGGAGAGGGAGAGAGAATCCCAAGCAGGCTCCATGCTTAGCATGAAGCCCCATGCAGGGCTCAATCCCAAGACTCTGGAATCATGATCTGAGCCTAAGTCAAGAGACGGACGCTCAACTGACTGAGCCACCAAGGCGCCCGAAAGTATTTATTTTAATATATGTTATAACACAAATGATGAGGAATGAATTTCTCTATTAATTGCTTAAAATTTTTTCCCTTTTTCCTTAATTTTGGTAAACAATGGATTTACCACAACTTCAATATCTTATGTGTATGTGTAACAAATATAATTTTTACTGTAACTGAGCTCTATTTCTTTTTCAAGCCCTCACTCAGCTGCAGTGACAATAATCTTATCAACTGAGGCCCTCTCCCTTTCCCAAGGCTGTGTTAATCAGGTTGGGGAATTTCTGAAGTGCCAACATGGGAAGCAAGAGATGTCAGGTCCTAGCATCACTGGTCCCCACAGGGATATGGAGATGTTCTTTGTCCACTGTGGTGTTTGTTTTTCAGTTTCATGGTTTTGTGCTGACAGGCCTGGCCCTTCCAATCATGGGGACTGCCTGGCTTGAGGGTCAGGGAATGTCTGTGGCTTCCTTGCCCTGCGATGCAGCAGAAATCTCTGTGAGGTGGCTCTTCTGCCTGGACATATTTGAAACATCATCTCAGAACTTGTCCTGTGTACCCTCTCCCCATAAATAACCTTCTAAGTCAACAACTGAATAACATAGTAGACTGAAAATTATCTGAGGCCGCACTCTCCAAGGCTCTACCCAGAATCTAGTGGGAACAGGCATTACCAAACAGTGCTAGAATCTTATTCTATTTCTTCCTCTATCTTAAAAAAAAAAAAAATTAATAGACTTTATATCTTAGAGCAGATTTAGGTTTACCGAGAAAATGGGCAGATAGTACAAAGAGTTCCTGTATATACTCTCTTCCTATCACTCTATTTCCCCTATTATTATCTTGTCTCAGTGCGCTATACTTGTTAGAATTGATAAACAAATATTGATATATTATTATTAACTTAAGTTCATAATTCATATTAGGGCTTACTTTTTCTGTTGTACAGTGTCAGATAGAACACAAAACTGAATTTTAAGTAAGTTAAAAGTCAGAGATCACATGGTTTTCCCAGGGAAAATGAAATAGGCAAATAAACTCCTTAATCACCATTAAATGCTTTGAGAAACACAATCCTGCTCAGGAAATCAGGTAGATTACTGATTTAGAATAGTTTGCTCCTAGAAGAGACAGTGGGATAACATGCTGCTTTTATAAGGTTTAAATTTACCAATTAAAAGTAGGCTGGAAGCCAATAACATTCATTTAACTGATTAGCTTAGATTAAAAAAATAATCTTGGATTCTCCAACTTGATTGAAGAGTAAATTCTCAGTTGACATACGCAAAAATCAGAACCCTTTAAAAACAAGCATTTTCATGTTAATTCTGAAACATCATTTGCAAGAATTTTCATATTAAATTACATGACTTTACCAGGCTAGTTCAAATGTGTTGCATTTGCTGAAATAGCTACAAGCTACCTACCACTTCTCAGTGTGTCCTCCATAAAACTGAGCTTTGTCACTGTTTCCAGAAAGATATACACATGCACTCTGTGCCATGAAGAGCATCTCTGATTGCTTGTAAGGATGGTAAGTGATTGATATGATATAATCAAATTGATTCTGATTTTTCAGACCACTTGTTTAAATGGTTTTGCTTTGGGGGAGAAGAAAAAAGGTATTGGGGAGCCCTCTGCTGGTGAACCCATATAAGGGATGAAAATAGGTTAAGATTTTGGGAGGATAAAATAACCTTTTGCGGGGTCTTCCATTTTTCACCCCTACCTTCCACACACCCAGTACACTTAAAGAATTAGAAGATTAAGACTCAGAAACATAAAGGCCTACACTTCAGGTCTGTAGGGTGGAAAACAGAACTGGATGGGAAGCTCAGCTATTAAATGCAGTGAGACTGATAGGTTTTTTTTCCAGCTTTACCAAGATATAATTGACAAATACAATTGTGGTATATTTAAAGCGTTCAACATGATAACTCCATATACATATACATTGTGAAAGGATGCCTACAATCGACTTCATTAACCCATCTGTCACCGCACATACACTTTTTTTTTTTTGGTAAGATAAGAACATATAAGTTCTACTTTCTTAGCAAATTTCAATTATACAATACAGTATAATCAACTATAGTCACCATGTTATACCTAATGTATAAGTCTCAGACCTTATTAATCTTATAACTGAAAGTCAACCCCAAGTCTCTGGCAATCACCATTTCACTCTCTTTTTCTATGAGTTCTTTTTTCTTTTCTTTTCTTTTCTCTTTCTTTATTGCTTTTATTTATTTATTTATTTAGTCATGTAAGTGATACCATGCAGTATTTCTTTCTTTGTCTGGATTACTTCAATTAGCATGATGCTCTTCAGTTTCATCCATGTTGTCACAAATGGCAAGATTTCATCCTTTTTTTAAGTTTATTTATTTTAAGAGAGAAAGAGTATGTATGCACATGCAAACAGGGATGGGGCAGAGAGAGGAAAGAGAGAATCCCAGGCAGGCTTCACGCTGTCAACACAGTGCCCAAGGCAGGGCTCGATCCCATGAACTAAGAGATCATGACATGAGCCCAAATCAAGAGTCAGGTTCAGAGGAGCCAAGATGGCGGAGCAGCATGAAAGTTTTTTTCTTTCTTTTTTTGAGTCTTGCATCCATGAAACACAGCCTGATCAACACTAAACCATTCTTCACACCCAGAAAACTAATTTGAGGATTAACACAACAATCTGCACAATCTGAACTACAGAATTCAGCAGGTACGTGGTGCAGACAGGTGAACTGGGGGAGAGATAATCCGCAGAGGGCAAGGAGGTGTTCTTGCTTGCAGAGAGAGGACAGAGAAGGGGGGAGAGTTCAGGAAAAGCATTTCCCCCAAAAGCAGCTGGAGAGAAAGTGGAAAAGTGGAAACGGCCACAAGCACTGAACTAAAACTGGAGAAAGGAGAAAGGAGATGGTTTAAATTCTATTAAGACTCTATAAACAGGGGAAGCACACAGTCTGAAACTCTGAAGCTCAACACCTGTTGGAGCTCTGGTGGGAAGGACGAATCCCCAGGAGCAGAGTGGGGTCCAGGAGGTTTTCAGGCCACATGGAGAGAAGCAGTTCCACTGCTGGAAGGACATTTGGTAGAGGCTCTGCGGCCACTCGGTCCCAGCAGACCCCAGAGAACAACCACATTTGCTGGTGCTGGAACAATGTCATTAAGATGAACAATGTCATTAAGCCTGCTGCCAGATGTGTGTTGTGTGTACGTGGAATCTTGTGTACATGATCATGTGAACTTTTTCTGTGGTAGGCTCGTGCCCAACCATAGTCTCTGGGCATAAGCAGCATCATGGTCTTGTAAACATTACTGGGTGCAGCTGGCCCCTGGCCATTGCTCGGTGACATCCTCCCCAGAGGATCTGAGCAGGACAAAGCCACAGTCCCTCAAAACTGAGGGGTTGGGAAACACAGCCACATCTGAGATAAACTCAGGAGGGAGGTACTGCCTGGCAACCTGACGGCTCGGTCACACACAGTGTAAAAGCAGGGAGTGGACAGAAGCCAGAGATAAAGGACAGTGCTTGGTTGCTGGTCAGGAAGAGCACAGAGTTCCAATGCTAGAGACTGGGTAGTTAGGAGATGACATTTTCAACCCTCCCATGCACGTACATATACACCTACAAGCTCCACAACGATCGACCACAGTAAGCTAAGCAGTGCCATCTAGTGAAGAATTGAGTTGTTACACTAAGCCACACCCAACTGGGCCAACCTCGCTCTTTAGGAACACCACAAATCTCTCTGCCAGCTTACTTTATGGACTAAAAGTGCTTCATAGTTTGACTTCTAGGGGAAACCAATGTAATTTCTATCATACTTCCGTCAGATCGCTGGTCTATGTATTCAATTGTATTTTTTTTCTTTTTTCTTTCATTTCTTTTGCTTGAATACAGAAAGAGAAAACAATTATTTTTATTTTCAATTTTTATTAAATATATTTTCCTTTATTTTTTCTACTATATTTTTACTTTTTTTGTAAATTTTTCAAATTCTATTTTACTTCTATCGTTTCACTTTATTCTATTTCATTGCATTCATTTTCTCAAGATTTCAAACATTTTCCTTTTTTTTTTTCTTTCTTCTTTTTTTTCTTTTTTTTTAATCTATCAAGCTCCTTTCAATAACCAGACTAAAACACACCTAGAATCTAGCATCATTTATTTGATGTTTTTTCTGTGTGTGTTGTTTTTAATTTTTTAATTTAAATTGTTTTACCTAGTCAATTTCTTTTCTTCCTTCAAAATGATGAAAAGAAGAAATTCACCCCAAAAAGAAAGAGCAGGAAGAAATGACAGCTAGGGATTTAATCAACACAGAAACAAGCAAGATGTCTGAACCTCAATTTAGAACCACAATAATAAGAATATGAGCTGGGGTTGAAAATAGATTAGAATCCCTCTCTGAGAGATAATAGAAGTAAAAGCTAGTCAGAGTGAAATTTAAAAAAATGCTATAACTGAGCTGCAATCTTGAATGGATGCCATGGTGGCAAGGATGGATGAGGCAGAGCAGCAAATCAGCAATATAGAGGACAAACTTATGGAGAATAATGAAGCAGAAAAAAAGAGGGAGACTAAGACAAAAGAGCGCAATTTAAGAATTAGAGAAATCAGTGACTCATTAAAAAGGAATGACATCAGAATCATAGGGGGCACAGAAGATGAGAGAGAAAAAGGGGTAGAAGGTTATGTGAATGAATCATAGCAGACAACTTTCCAAACATGGGGAAAGACACAGACATCAAAATCCAGGAAGCACAGAAGACTTCCCTAAGATTCAACCAAAACAGACCATCAACAAGGCATATCATAGTCAAATTCACAAAATACTCAGGCAAGGAAAGAATCATGAAAGCAAGAAGGAAAAAACAGTCCTTAACCTACAAGGGAAGACAGATCAGGTTTGCAGCAGACCTGTCCACAGAAACGTGGCAGGCCAGAAAGGAGTGGCAGGATATATTCAATGTGCTGAATCAGAAAAAAATATGCAGCCAGGAATTCCTTATCCAGCATGGCTGTCATTCAGAATAAAAGAAAACAAACAAAAATTAAAGGAGTTCATGACCACTAAACCAGCCCTGCAAGAAATTTTAAGGGGGACTCTCTGAGGAGAGAAAAGATGGGAAAAAACCCCAAAAGCAACAAAGACTAGAAAGGACTGTAGAGCACCACCAGAAACTCCAACTCTACAAGAAACATAATAGCAATAAACTCATATCTTTCAGTACTCACTCTAAATGTCAATGGACTAAATGCTCCTATCAAAAGACACAGGGTAACAGAATGGATAAGCAAAGACAGGATCCATCTATATGCTGTTTACAAGAGATCCACTTTGGACCTAAAGACACTTTCAGACTGAAAGTAAGGGGATGGAGACCATCTATCATGCTAATGGTCAATAAAAGAAAGCTGGAGTAACCATACTTATATCAGACAATCTAGACTTTAAAATAAAGACTGTCACAAGAGATGCAGAAGGGCATTATATCATATTTAAGGGGTCTATCCAACAAGAAGACCTAACAATTGTAAATATTTATGCTCCAAATGTGGAGCACCCAAATATGTAAATCAATTTATTAGAAACATAAACTCATTGATAATAATACCATAATAGTAGGGGACTTCAACACCTGACTTAGAGCAATGGACAGATCATCTAATCAACAAATCAACAAGGAAACAATGGCTTTGAATGACACACTGGACCAGATGGACTTAACAGATATATTCAGAACATTTCATCCTAAAGCAGCAGAATATACATTCTTCTCCAGTGCACATGGAATGTTCTCTAGAATAGATCATATACTGGGACACAAATCAGCCCTCAAGAAGTACAAAAAGATCAAGATCATACCATGCATATTTTCAGACCACAATGCTATGAAATTCGAAGTCAACTACAAGAAAACATTTGGAAAGATAACAAATACTTGGAGACTAAAGAACATTCTACTAAAGAATGAATGGTCTACCCAAACAATTAAAGAGGAAATTAAAAAGTACATGGAAGCCAGGCATCTGGTGGCTCAGTTGGTTAAGCATCTGACATTGGCTCAGGTCATGATCTCACGGTTCATGGGTTCAAGCCCCACATAGGGCTCTGTGCTGAGGGCTCACAGCCTGGAGCCTGTTTTGGATTTTGCGTCTCCCTCTCTCTCTCTCTGTCCCTCCCCAGCTTGTGTTTGTCTCTCTCTCTCTCTCCCTCTCTCGAAAATAAACATTAAATTTTTTTTAAATAACATGAAAGCCAATGGAAATGATAACAACATAGACCAAAACCTCTGGGATGCAGCAAAGGTGGTCATAAAAGGGAAGTATATAGCAATCCAGGCCTTCCTAAAGAAGGAAGAAGTGTTTCAGATACACAACCTGACCTTACACCTTAAAAAGCTGGAAAAAGAGCAGCAAATAAATCCTAAAACCAGCAGAACAGGAAATAATAAAGGTTAGAACAGAAATCAATGCTATTGAAACAAACAACAACAACAACAACAACACAGTAGAAAAGATCAATGAAACCCAAAATTGGTTCTTTGAAAGAATTAATAAAATTGGTAAACCCCTAGACAGTTTTATCAAAAAGAAAAAGGAAAGGACCCAAATAAATAAAATCAAGAATGAAAGGGGAGAGATCACAGCCAACACAGCAGAAATAAAAACAATAATAAGGGACTATTATGAGCAATTATATGCGAATAAAATGGGCAATCTGGAACAAATGGACAAATTCCTAGAAACATCTGCACTACCAAAATTGAAACAGGAAGAAATAGAAAATTTGTAAAGATCCATAAGCAGTAAGGAAATCAAATTAGTAATCAAAAACCTCCCAAAAAACAAGAGTCCAGGGCCAGATGGCTTTCTAGGGGAATTGTACCAAACATTTAAAGGAAGATTTAAGCCCTATTCTCTTGAATCTGTTCCAAAAAATAGAAATGGAAGGAAACTTCCAAACTTTTTCTGGTAAAGCCAGCATTACCTTGATTCCAAAACCAGAGAAAGACACCACTGAAAAGGAGAACTATAGACCAATTTCCCTGATGAACACGGATGCCAAAATCCTCAACAAGATATCAGCCAACCAGATGCAAGAATACATTTAAAAATCATTCACACGACCAAATGGGATTTATACCTGGGATACAGGGCTGGTTCCATATCCGCAAAACAATCAATGTGATCCATCACATCAATAAAAGACGGGACAAGAACCACATGATCCTCTCAATAGATTCAGAAAAAGCATTTGACAGAATGCAGCATTCTTTCTTCATAAAAACCCTCAAGAAATAGGGAGAGAAGAAGCATACCTTGAGATCATATAAGCCATATATGAACGACCCAATGCTAATATCCTCAATAGGGAAAAACTGAGAGCTTTCCCCCTAAGGTCAGGAACAAGACAGGGATGTCCACTCTCGCCACTGTTACTCAGCATAGTATTGGAAGTCTTAGCCTCAGCCATCAGAAAACACAAAGAAATAAAATGCATCCAAATCGGCCAGGAGGAGGTCAAACTTTCACTCTTTGCAGATGACATGATACTCTATATGGAAAACCCAAAAGATTCCACCAAAAAACTGCTAGAACTGATTCATGAATTCAGCAAAGTGGCAGGATATAAAATCAATGCACAGAAATCGGTTGCGTTCCTATACACCAACAATGAAGTGACAGAAAGAGAAATCAAGGAATCGATCCCATTTACATTTGCACCAAAAACCATAACATACTTGGGAATAAATCTAACAAATAGGTGAAAAATCTATACACTGAAAATTATAGAAAGCTTATGAAAGAAATTGAAGAAGACACACAAAAAAGTGAAAAAATATTCCATGCTTCTGGATAGGAAGAAAAAATATTGTTAAAATGTCAATACTACCAAAAGCAATCTATATATCAATGCAATACCTATCAAAATAACACCAGCATTCTTCACAGAGCTAGAACAAATAATCCTAAAATTTGTATGGAAACAGAAAAGACCCCGAATAGCCAAAGTGATCTTGAAAAAGAAAACCAAAGCAGAAGGCATCACAATACCATACTTTGAGCTGTATTACAAAGCTGAAATCATCAAGACAGTATGGTACTGGCACAAGAACAGACACTCAGATCAATGGAACAGAATAGAGAACCCAGAAATGGATTCACAAGTGTATGGCCAACTAATCTTTGACAAGGCAGGAAAGAATATAAATACAGTCTTTTCAAGTGGTGCTGGGAAAACTGGACAGCAACATGCAGAAAAATGAACATGGACCCCTTTCTTACACCATACACAAAAATATACTCGAAATGAATGGAAGACCTAATTGTAAGACAGAAAGCCATCAAAATCTTCGAGGAGAAAGCAGGAAAAAACCTCTTTGATCTTTGCCACAGCAACTTCTTACTCAACACTTCTCCAGAGGCAAAAGAAACAAAAGCAAAAATGAACTATTAGGACCTCGTCAAAATAAAAAGCTTCTGCACTGTGAAGGAAACAATCAGCAAAACTAAAAGGCAATCGATGGAATGGGAGAAAACATTTACAAATGATATATCAAATAAAGGGTTAGAATCCAAAATCTATAAAGAACTTATCAAACTAAAAGCCCCAAAACAAATAATTCAGTGAAGAAATGGGCAAACAACATAATAGACGCTTTTCCAAAGAGGACATCCAGATGGCCAACAGACACATGAAAAAATGCTCAGCATCACTCATCATCTGGGCAATACTAATCAAAACCACAATGAGATACCACCTCACACCTGTCAGAATGGCTAACATTAACAACAACAGATGCTGGCAAGGATACAGAGAAAGAACATCTCTTTTGTGCTGCTGGTGGGAATACAAACTGGTGCAGCCACTCTGGAAAACTGTAAAAAGATTCCTCAAAAATTAAAAATAGAACTACCCTATGACTTAGCAATTGCACTACTAGATATTTCCTATGGACACAGGTATGCTGTTTCGATGGGGCACATGCACCCCAATGTTTATAGCAGCACTATCAACAATAGCAAAAGTATGGAAAGAGCCCAAATGTCTATCGATGGATGATTGGATAAAGAAGATGTGGATATACAATGGAGTATTACTCAACGATTAAAAAGAATGAAATCTTGCCATTTAAACTATGTGGATGGATCTAGAGGGTATTATGCTAAACGATCTTAGAGAAAGACAAATATCATATGACTTCACTCATATGAGGACTGGGTTCTCTATTCTGTTCTATTGATCTTTGTATCTGTGTGCCAGTACCATACTGTTTAGATTATTATGGTTTGTAATATAGTTTGGAATTAGGAAAAGTGATGCCTCCAGCTTTTTTAAAAAAAACTTTTTACTATTATTATTTTTTTATTCCTCAAGATTGCTTTGGCTATTTGGAGTCTTTGTGGTTTCACATGAATTTTAGGACTGTTATTTCTATTTCTATGAAAAATGCCATTGGAATTTTGATAGGTGTTCTTTTGAATCTGTATATCACTTCATGTAGTATGAATGTTTTAGCAATATTAATTCTTCTGATTCATGAACACAAAATATCTTTCCGTTTTTCTTTTTGAATTTCTCTCATTAATGTCTTATAGTATTCAATGCCCAGTTCTTTCACCTCCTTGGTTAAATTCATTCCTAAGTAGTTGATTCTTTTAGATGCTACTGTAAATGGGATTTTCTTTTAAAAAAATTTTAATGTTTATCATTTTTGGGAGAGAGAGAGACGCGTGAGCAGGAGACGGTCAGTGAGAGAGGGAGACACAGAATCTGACACAGGCTCCAAGCTCTGAGCTTTCAGCAGAGTCCGATGTGGGGCTCGAACTCAACATCAGGTCATGTGATCATGACCTGAGCTGAAGTCAGATGCTTAACAGACTGAGCCACCCAGGCACCCCATGGGATTGTTTTCTTAATTTCTCTGATAGTTTATTATTAGTGTATAGAAGCACAACTGATTTTAGTATGTTGATTTTGAATCCTGAAATTGGTTTATTAGCTCTAACAGTTGTTTTGGTGGGGTCTTTAAGGTTTTCTATATATGTGTAAGATCATGTCATCTGCAAATAGATACCATTTTACTTTTCCCTTTCAGATTTGGATTCCTTTTAATTATTTTTCTTACCTCATTGCTCTTACTTCGACTTCCAGTACTATGTTGAATAACAGTGGTATGAGTGAACACCCTTATATTGTTCCTGATCTTAGAAAAAAAGTTTTCAGCTTTTTACCACTGAGTATGATGCTAGCTGCAGTCTCATTATATATGGCCGTTATTATGTTGAAGCACATTATATCTAGACAAAATTTGTTGAGTGATTTTATCATGAAAAGATGTTGAATCTTGTCAATTACATTTTCTGAATCTGTTCAGACCATCATATATATGTTTTGTTATTCTTTTTGTTAATGTGGTCTGTCACATTAATTGACTTGCGTATGTTCAACTATCCTTGTATCCCAGGGATAAATTCCACTTGATCATAATTTGTGATCTTTTTAAGGTGCTATTGTATTTGATTTGCTATTTTTCTTATTTTTTAAAAAATTCTTTATTTGTATTTGAGATTGAGACAGAGTGTGAGCAAGGAAGGGGCAGAGAGACAGGGAGACACAGAATCTGAAGCAGGCTCCAGGCTCCAAGCTGTCAGCACAGAGCCTGATGTGGGGCTTGAACTCACAAACCATGAGATCATGACTTGAGATGAAGTTGGACTCTCAACCAACTGAGCCATCTAGACACTCCAATGATTTTCTAATATTTTGATGAGTATTTTTGCACGTATGTTTATTTGAGATATTAATTAACCTGTAGTTTTCTTTTCTTGTAGTGTCATCTCACTTGGTACCAGTGTAGTGCTGACCTTGAAAAATTAATTTGGAAGTGTTCCTTCTATTTTTGGAAGAGTTTGAGAAGGATTGACCTTAATTTTTCTTTCAATGTTTGGTAGAATTCACCACCCATCTGGTCTTAGACTTTTTTTGAGAGGGAGGGAAATGTTTCTGAGAACTGATCCAATCTCCTTATCAGTAATTGGTCTGTTCATATTTTCAGTTTGTTCATGATTTGGTTGAGATAGGTTGTATGTTTCTACCAATTTTTACATTTCTTTTAGGTTATATAATTTTTTGGTATATAGTTGTTCAAAGTAGACTCTTATGATCCTTTGTATTTCTGTGGTATCACTTGTAATATTTTCTCTTTTACTTCTGATTTTATTTGAGTCCTTTCTCTTAGTTTCTTAGTCTAGCTAAAGGTTTATGAATTTTGTTTACCTTTTCAAAAATTAAGCTCTGAGTTTCACTGATCTTTTCTAGTGTCCATTTAGTCTCTATCTAATTTATTTCCACTCTGATCCTTGTTATTTCCTTCTTTTTACTAACTTTGGGCTCCATTTGTTCTTCTTTTTCTACTTTCTTGAAGTGCAAATTTAGATTTTTTATTTTAGATCTTTCTTTTTTTTAAGTATGCATTTATTGCTATTAATTTCTCTTTAAGAACTGCTTGTGGGCATCCCACAAGTTTGATATATCGTGTTTATATTTCCATTTATTTCAAGATATTTTTTCATTTTCCTTTTTATATTTTACCCATTGGTTGTTTAGGAGCATGTTGTTTAATTTCCACGTCCTTGTAAACTTTCCAATCTTCTTGTAATTGATTCCTAGTCTCTGTAGTCCAAAAAGATGTCTTATAAGACTTCAGTATTGTCAGATTTATTAATATTTGTTTAATGGACCAACGTATGACTTATCCCAGAAAATGTTCCATGTATGTTTGATGAGAATGTTTATTCTGCCGCTGTTGGTTGGAGTGTTCTGTACATATCTGTTGGGTCCATCTGGTCTAATGTATAGTTAAGTCCAATATGTCATTGATATTCTGCCTGTAAAATCTATCCATTGGTGAAAGTGGGTTTTAAAATTCCCTACTATTATTGAACAAATGTCTATTCGTTCCTTTGTGCCTATTAATATTCATTTTATATATTTAAGTGCTCCAATGTGGGTGCATAAGTATTTATAATTGTTATATTACTATGATGAATTGGGCTTTTTGTCATTATATAATGATTTAATTTGTATCTTGTTATAGTTTTTAGCTAAATTCTACTTTTGTTTGATGTAAGTGTAGCTACCACTGCTTTGTTTCATTCTGTTTTCTGGATTATCTCTTTCCATCCCTTCTCTTCCAGTCTACTTGTGTCCTTAAAGCTTAAGTTAGTCTCATTGGCAGCATACAGTTGAATTCTTTTTTTTTTTTTTTTTAACATTTTATCCATTTGTCCCTCTGTGTATTTTTTAAATTTTATTTAAATCCAAGTTATTACCATATAGTGTAATAATGGTTTCAGGAGTGGGGTTTAGTGATTCATCACTTACATATAACACCCAGTGCTCATCCTAACAACTGCCCTCCTTAAAGCCCATCACCCATTTAGCCCATCACCCCTCCAGCCATCCTCAGTTTGATTGAGAAATTTAGTCCATTTATATTCAAAGTATTTATTGATCGATATGGAGTTATAATTGCTATTTTATTATTTGTCTTCTGGATTTTTTATGTTTCCTTTGTTCTTTGCTTTCTTTCTTTTGTGACTTGGTGATTTCTCTCTTCATTTGTGACTTGGTGATTTTATGTAGTGGTATGTTCAGACTCCTATCTCTCTATCTTTTGTATATCCACTACAGGTTTTTGTTTCTAGTTACCATGAAGTTTACATGAAAGCACATTATAATTATAACAGTCTATTTTTTTAAAGTTTTATTTTTTTTGAGAGAGAGATGGGGAGGGGCAGAGAAAAAAGGAGAGAGAGAATCCCAAGAAGGCTCCATGCTGTCAGCGTGGAACCCAATGCTGGACTCAATCTCACAAACTGTGAGATCATGATCTGAGCCAAAATCAAGAGTTGGTCCCTTAATCAACTGAGCCACCCAGATGTCCCTATAACAGTCTATTTTAAGCTGCCAACAACTTTACTTTGAACACATACAAAAAACTCTACATTTTTACAGTCTCCCACATTTTATATTTTTGATGTTACAATTTACATTTCATAATATTGTGTGTCCATGAACAACACATTGCATTTATACTCATTTTTAAAACTTTTGTCTTTTAAACTTTATACTAGAGTTATAGATGATTGGCCCATCACTGTTATAATATTAAAGTGTTCTGGGGTGCCTGGGTGGCTCAGTCGGTTAAGCGGCCGACTTGGGCTCAGGTCATGATCTCACAGTCTGTGAGTTAGAGCCCCGCATCGGGCTCTGTGCTGACAGCTCAGAGCCTGGAGCCTGTTTCAGATTCTGTGCCTCCTTCTCTCTCTGACCCTCCCCTGTTCATGCTCTGTCTGTCTCTGTCTCAAAAATAAATAAACATTAAAAAAAATTAAAAAAAAATAAAGTGTTCTATTTAACACTACCTTTACATTTAATAGTGAGTTTTATATTTTGTATGTTTCCCATTACTAATTAGCATCCTTTCATTTCAGCTGGAAGAACTCCCTTTAACTTTTCATTTAGACTGGTCTAATGGATATGAACTCCTTCAATTTATCTTTGGGAAATTATTTATCTTTTCTTCAATTTGAATGACCGCTTTCCTGGGTAGACTGTTCTTGAGTGGTATTTTTTTTTCTTTCAGCACTTTGAATATATCATTTTACTCCCTTCTGACTGCAAGATTTATGCTGAAAAGACCTTTAATAGTCCTATGGGTGGGGGTCCCTTTTGTGTAATAAGGTGCATTTCTCTTGATGCTTTTGTGTCTCATTGTCTTTTTTTTTTAAAGCTTATTTATTTATTTTGAGGAGGAAGAGGAACAGAGAGAGAGAGGGAGAGAAAATCCCAAGTAGGCTCCGTGCTGTCAGTGCAAAGCTGGATGTGAGACTCAATCCCACAAGCCGTGAGATCATGACCTGAGCCAAAATAGAGTCAGACACTTAACTGACTGAGCCATCCAGGCACACATTTTTGCCTTTGTAAAAAGTATTTCTTTATTTGAGAGAGAGAGAGAGAGAGAGAGAGAAAGAGAGAAGGGGAGGGGAGGGGAGGGGCAGAGAGAAAAGGAGAGAGAATCCCAAGCAGGCTTCATGCTGTCAGCACGGAACCTGATGCAGGACCTGATTCAAGAGTCAGATGCTTAACTGATTGAGCCACTCAGGCGCTCTTTGTATCTTTGTCTTTAACTTTTGATAATTTAATTATAATGTGCCTTGTTGTGGGTCCCTTTACATTCATCTTTTTTGGTACTTTTGTGTTTCCTGAATCTGGATATCTATTTTTTCCCTGAGGTTAAGGAAGTTTTTGGCATTATTTCTTTGAATAAGCTTTCTGGCCCTTTATATCTCTCTTGTCCTCTCTTGTCCTCTCTATAATTTGAATATTGGTCTACTTGATGGTGGTCTATCAAGTCCTGAAGCTATCTCCATTCTTTTTCATTCTTTTTCTCTTTTTCCACCTCTGGCTAGATGAATTCCAGTGTCATGTTGATGTTCATGATCCTTTCTTCCATTTGATCTAGTTTGGTAATAGAACCTTCATTTGAATTTTTCGGTTTAGCTATTCTATTTCTCAGATGCATTATTTGTGTGTGACACTTTTGATGTTTTCTCTCTTTGTTGAAATTCTCACTTTGTCCACACGTTGTTCTCCTGACCTCAGTGAGCATGCTTATGACCATTATTATGACTCTATTGGGCAAACCACTCATCTCTGTTTCACTAGCACTGTTTTTTGCTTGTTTGTTTGTTTTTGTGGGGTTTTTTGAGATTCCTCTTCTTTTGTTTGAGCCTTATTACCATATTTCCTAATTTTCCTTGAGTCTCTGTGTTGGTTTCTGCATATTAGATATAAGAGCCACCTGTCTCAATCTTGACTTCCTGGTAGGGAAATGAGCTTCATCAGTCAGCCTGAGACCAAGCTCCTGGTTGCCACTCAAACTTTTGTGTTTGTACAAACCATTATCTTTCTTTTTAGTGGTTCCCAGTAATTGGGTATGTGTCAAGATCTCCCAAAGGTGGGGGAGATACACCTATTGAGGCTCCTGGAACATGACTAAATTGCCTGTCCCTTCAGCTCCCTGATGCAGGCTAATTATTAATCCACTTTGGGACAGCACATTGGAAAGTGAAGCTGTTAGGTATATGTGTAGTCTATCTACCCCCTATTTGGGTGAAACTGGGACCTGGGTGTTTTTGCTTACTTACTGTTTTGAGTTAGAGGGACTAGTTACTGGCCTTCCAGATGGAACTGTGTCTTTGTTTTGTGTGATCCTAGCGGACTTATGAATGTTGAGCCTTATCAGTTTTCAGAGTTAGATAACTTGGGAGCCTATTCCTTGGCAGCCATAATAATTAGAGTACAGATGTGTGGACAAGCTCCTTCCAGGAAGAAGCTGGAGACTTCGTTTTACTATTGGAGCAAGATAAAGGGAAGCAGCAGAGGATGTGCCCACTAGCTCTAGTAGGTTTCTTGGGGGAATGTAGGCAGCTCCCACCTGCAAATCGATTAGAAGCCAGAACCTCAGGAAGTCGTTAGGAATGTATGCACTCAAATACCTTTTGGGGAGAAACTTGGAGATGGGCATTTTTTCCCGTTCTTCCTGTGCTGATCCCAGGGGACAGCTATGAGGTACACAAAGCTTGTGTTCCCATTTAACAACTACTTTGTTTGCTATAGTCCTGTCGGACTCATTAATGTAATCACCATTGTTTATCAGGGATAGGTAATTTGGGGACCCATCCCTTTAATGGCAGTCATAAAAGTTGGGGCACCAGATGTATGGACAATCTTCTAAGATGAAGCTGGAAGTTTGGTTTTATTGTTAGAATGGTCCAGGTGGCAGAAGAGCCCACCCAGAAGAGCCACTGATTTTTCTGACTCCCAGGATGATTGCAGTTAGTACCTAGATGCATGCTCCTTCTGTATAGGGCCCTGAGAGGATAGCTGTGGTGAGTGCTCATGTACCTATTAACAACTGCCCTTTGTTTGCTATACTCATGTGGTACTTGCGACCACAAGCCCTGCTGGCTTTCAGAACTACGTGATGTGGACACCTATCCATCAGGATGCAACCTTAAAAGTTGGGACACCTGATGTAAGGCCCAAAACTTTTGTTCCTCAGGGAGAAGCAGGGAGTTGGAGGGTCCCTCCCCGTTGTAAGGTGCTGTGCCAGGTATTGGGTTGATAACAATAGTGTGTCTCAGCCTTTCCTACTCATTTCAGTGTGGGTATTTTCTCAGTCATCTGAGGTATAGGAATCATTCAACCAGTTCCCAGATTTCTTTCAGAGGAAATTGCCCTGTGTGTAGCTCTACATTTGGCATATCTGTGGCAGAAGGAAAATTTATGAGCCTCCTAGGTCACCATCTTGGTGATATCTAAAATGAAATTTTATTTGTTGGCGTTTACTGAATCAAAGTTGATGGTGGTCCCACTTAATGATAGCAAGATAATTTCAGGGGCACCTGTGTGTCTCAGTTGGTTAAGTGTCTGCCTTTGGCTCAGCTCTTGATCTCACGGCTATTAAGTTTGAGTCCTGTGTCAGGTTCTGTGTTGACAGCTCAGAGTCCGGAGCCTGCTTCAGATTCTGTGTCTCCCTCTCTCTCTGCCCCTCCCTCACTCATGCTCTGTCTCTCTCTGTCTCTCAAAAATGAGTACATGTTAAAATTTTTTAAAAAATAAAATTTCAAATTTTATCTGTTTACTATCTTTATTCTAAACTTAGTTGTTGAGCTGTTTTATAGTCTAGCTTTCATGACAGCAAGTTGACCTCCCATAAACAGATACCTGAGTTGGCATTTTTGAGTATCAGTGGGAGGAGAAGGCTTTCCCATTATGTCTTCAATCATGTGGTTTGGCTTGATGGATCAGCAGTCATGGCTTCTACTTAACATTGGTTTAAAAGATGTGAAGAACATAGCCAAGCTTTCAGCATCAGATAAGGTTAGAGACTCATAGCAACAGAGGGCTTAGCAGATCCCAAGGTTTTAAAATACTGCAGATCTATTTTTTTTCTTTTTGCTTTTTTAAATTTAAGATATATGCTCATGAAAACTGTATTTATATCACTAGACACTTCTATTTTATTTATTTGATTTATATACTTCTATTTATTCTCTTTGCTCAGTGCTAGCTGGGAACAGCTAGAGTTACCAGTTTTCTTAATAAGCCACCAAGAGGACCCCAAAGTCAGACTCAGAGAGTGGGAAGAAGTCCATCCCAGCCTTGCTTGTAACTCAAGCCTCCACATCCTCTGAGAACAAACCCCACAGTTAAAGTGAAAGTGTTTTCATAGCCTTCTCAGTCACACAGTTCAGCAATCACAGATATAACACAAGTCATTTTCTGTTCCATTTATCCTTTCTAAGAACTTATGGAATTAAATTTTTCTACTTCCTCTCCTTTGGTGGATTTGTTCCAAAGGAGACAAAAGGTGGACTTGTCAGGTTCTGAGGAGCTTGGTAGAAATCTGGGGCCATGATTATCTAACTGATTTTGCATGGTCTCTTCTCTGTGTTTTCTTGATGATTTAGATGGTGGATCCAACTGCATGTCTTCCGTTCTGACCTATCTGCCTTGGCACTTGAAACATGTTACCTGTATGGACACCATCTGGTTCTGACAAAGCCTGCTCTGTCTCAGTGAAGCTTACCTTGTCCTGACTTACTAGATAGCATTACTTTAAAGATCTCATTATTGCTATTCTGAAATAATCCCCACAAAAATAGAGTTAATATCCAAACTGAGAACAATGCAGGCTTAAAAACAAGTTACTTTGACCTTTAACATAAGGGTCCTGAGGGTTCTCTGTTTTTATTATTTTTTCCCACAATTTAAACTTTTACCAGAATGAGTTTCTTGTGTTTCTTCTGTTTTATTGCTTTTGACTCACTAGAGGGGGATAGAGGAAAAGGTTTCAAAGAAGCAAGGCCAAAAATTACATAGAAAACTAAATACCTATTTAGGCTAGTGTTCCATATTTTCCTAAAAACAACTAGGGTCCAAATGTCAAATCTAATGGTGAAGCAAATTAAGATACTTGTTTTTCTACACCCTTATTTTGAGGATAAACTTACTATGGATAATTCAGTCAATGCATCCATGGGCTAGGAGCTGATTACTGATTGAATTTGATGCCTTCTATTTTTATGTTAATTAAAGACATTCACACTATTTTTTTTTCTTCCGCTTTTCCTTCAATTTTTGTTGGAAATATCCTAATGAAATCACTTCCTTATTAGTGCCCCAAATTTTGTCTTGCTTATAGACTGCAGAATAGTATTTTAAAAGTTTTGAAGTTAATGCTCAGCCATGAACATCATAAGGAATGAAAACATAAATACAGTTTCTGTGCATTCACAATATTATATAATATGGTAACCTGCCAGTTAAACATGGTTCCCCGTATCCTTTTTGGGGATTGGATGACTGAGTATATTTTTGAAAAGAAAGCGATCTCAATTCAGCTGGCCATTAAGAGTTGGCATCTGAGATCAAGCACCCTTGATGTTTGGCCAAGTCTGTCAATCTGTCCCTTCCCCCACACTCCCCACTCTCTGAAGACAACATGTGTATTTGGAAACAGTAGGGTGACTCCATTCCTTAAAAAGAAAAATAAACAGGAGCACCTGAGTGGCTCAGTCAGTGGAGCGTCCAACTTCAGCTCAGGTCATGATCATGCAGTTCATGAGTTCAAGTCCCACAATTGGCATGGAGTTTGCTTGGGATCCTCTATACCTTTCTCTCTCTGTCCATCCACCATTCTATGTCTCTCTCAATATAAATAAAAGAAAAAAAGAAAAACCAACAAATGAGTAGTATGGACTATACTTATTCCAAATGCAGTAACTAGTTGATCTTAAGCAAGGATCTAAAGTAGGTGATATTTCTCTTCAGAAATAGCCCCTTCTCCCTCCCTCTCTCTCTCTCTTTCTCTCTCATTCTGGTACCTCTAGTTTTGCCCATCGCAATAAAACTATTTCAGTCTGCATTGCACTTGAGTCCTGTAGACATATTCATTTGATTCCTGCATTATAACAGGAGGCTCATCAGTTAGATATGGAAAGATATGTACATCAATGCACAATTGATTTTCAAATTTTCCTCTGTTCCCTTCGATCAGGTCTCCTTCCACCCCTTATTCCAAGAAATTGTGGCTCAATGTTGAACTCTAGTTACTAGGATACCCGGCATACGTGTTATGCCCACCCATCACTCCTGGATCCACACCTGGATCTGTCTAGGTTTTCTCATAAGAACCCACTTGTCCTGTAGCTCCATTCACCCGTAATCCAGTAAGTAACCTGATCACAAACACATACCGAGATATAAAAGACTCATCATGCTTTGAAATATGATGACTTTTAAAAGGTTTTGTGCATTCCAGGGTTCTTTCTGGATACACATGCATTTTTACATAGAGGATCAAATCATTAAAGGTGACATTTTGGACACTGGGGAAGGCCTTTGAGTCAAATTTCTGAGACTGTGTATCTGCTATCTCTCTACCAAAACTCAGGTTCAGTCCATTGTTTCACATGTCTCACTCTTTGAGATCCAGAAGTGAGTCATTCTGTCAGAAATGATCTTGTCTTTCTTCCCACACTCAGGCCCTAGCAAACCTTTACCCAGTTCTGTCTCATATGTGGGCCAAAACCTACAGAAGAATACAAAATTGGCCCTTGGAGAGGAAAGCCATGTGGGCTTCTGGTGTGGTCTCCCTGGGGGTAGTAAGGCAAACACATGTGGAATAGCCTTAAATATTTGCCGACAGGTATGTGCAAAGTTTGATTGTGAAGAAGTAAACACAGTTCCTGCCCCCTGCCATGCAGCTTTAATAAAAGATGGAAAGAGTTGTGGCAGAAAGGGACCACAGAAGGTCCTTCCCTGGGGTGAGTCCCCACCAGGAAGCTGGATCCTAAAAAGTAAAAGCAGCTGTGGGTGTCATCACCCTTCCCTTTAATTACAGAACAACCAACATTTCATTTCATTCTGAAATGGAAAACTGTTCCTGCTTCATTAAATATGTACATTCCATAAAATATGGATTAGCACTGGGCTTTGCTGGTGATCAGTGAGTTATAGTCTTTCCAATCTGACCTAAATTATTCGTGTTGGTTTTATGATCTGGAAAGCAAATGTATGCATTCCAAAGACACTTTCTAAGATGTTTTAAGTTATTCCAATTGTAATATGGAACAAATCCTTACATTTCAACCCTGGAAAAAAAAAAGCAAGCCTGTTAAACTGCAGAAATGAGTTAGCCATTAATTCAAATGACATGTGGCCTCACCCAGAGAACAACTGTCTTCCATTTATCCAATTATGTTTTGCCCATTCTGGTTTGAATCCTTCAGTTTGTCTCTGACACTGTGGGTGGCTTCATATATCGTTATCCTTCCTGTGAAAACAATCTGGGGCTTGTTTAAAATATAGCTAAACTAACAGTTGATTCTTCGCAGAAATGATACATGGAAACTTGAAAATATATGACTTTTAGGAAGGAAAGAAATGGAATGCACAGAGACAATAAATGATAATTCGTACAATCACCAAATGTGATTAAACCTAGAACTGTGAGTTAATTTAACTAGTCAATGTTATTTGGATTTTATTTTTATGATCTCAAAGAGGAAATGTGTTTTCTTTGCTTGAAGGTTTGTAGTTTTATTGGCTATGTCCAGGTTTATCAAAATGTAAAATGTATTGGAAAGAGCCCACTTTCCCCGCCTCCTGGTAAACCAACTCTAAAATTTAAAATGCAGCTGTAGATTAAAAACACCGTCTGCTCTGTGGAACCCTACCAAATTCAAAGTCATACATCATTTCTGGGGATACTGAGAGAAATCCTAGGACATGATTTTCATTGCTTTTATTAAGCTAATGAATTTTTTATTTCTGAATAACATAGAGAGAATTTACTTTCATGGAAAGCACATATTCTCTACAGATGTATTAGCTTATTCATATTTAAAGCATTTGTCTCTTTATAACTTCTTTTAATGTTTATGTACAATTAACATTTACATAAAGCTTTATATTTATAAGACAGTTTAAGATACATTATCTCATTTAATCTTTAGAATAATTTCAGAGATAAGAATCACTATCTTGCTTACAGATGAGGAAGCAGAAACTTGGAGAGATTAAATTTCTTCCCCAAACTCACATAGGGTAGTAAGTGGCAAAGCAGGACACAAATCACAAATTCAAATCCTTGGTGTCAAGTCTGGTGTCATTCAGGCCCTCCAAATGTCAATTGCCATTTAGTCCCTTCCTGTGGTGAGCACCACATGTTAACCATATGCCTGTTTCCCTTCAACTCAAGGATTATGCTCACATTTATAGGTAACCCACACAGTCTTACTTTTTTCTTACATTTACACCTAGATAAACTTGCCTACTTGCTATTGAGCTGAAATATAAAATTAGTACAATGTGTCCATTTTGAAACAAGTTAATTCCATGCTCAGCCCACACTCAGCTCTGGTTGTTTTCACCTGCTGATTTTCTTGGCCCTGCACCACTGGTCTGCTTTGTTAGAATACAGATTTCTTGAAGGCACACCTTTTATTATCATAATCTTTCCCATGCCTAACTCGCTGCTTCCTATATAGCTGATGTTTTAAAAATGTTTGTCAATGAAGATGCTTAAAAGGAAAGATACAGATAATCTTCCCTGGATGCTACACTATATAGACCTCCCTTTTATTTGAGTAAGTCTAAAATTTTATGACAAATATACAAAAAAATGTGAATCAAATAAAACTAAATCATGGAAACTAGATCCCTTTTACTGTATTTTACACAACATAAACTTCACATGTTGATGGAACTGCAATTGAAGGAAGTTTTAAAGATCCATTTTGCTTCTCTTTTTCCTGGGATCATGAGAATTTGAGATGTCTGTATTCTCTGAGGGTCTGCTTAGCAAGGAATACTCACCAGTACACTTATTGATGAACATTGCATCTGAGTGTTAACTGTGTCCCCCCCACCCCACTGCTCATCCAGATGTGGGGAGCATCAGTGTAACATGCCCCTTCCAGCTCACCTCCAGGACAAATGGTGGTGTTTTCTGAAAGTGAGTCCTCTGGAAGTAATTTTGTAAAGCTTGCGTGGAAAGCCTCAATTTAGAATATATTCTGTATCCAAGAAAACCAGTGCTAGTTTCAAACTGTTACACAGCAGTCATTGATTATTTGAATACTGCATTTAAAATTTTTCCATGTGGCCTTTAGTTATTAATCTGAAGAAGGCCTATCTTCTCCATTATTCTTCATCAATAATTTCTTCTGTCTACTAAATCTTCCACCTCTCTTCATCTGTCAGGAGTCCACAAACTAGTGCCCTGTTCTAAAAACTTCAATCCTATCGCCCCCACCATTTCTACCTTTCTAAATTTCTGGAATAACTGGTCTTTCTGGTCCTCACTTACTCCACTGTCAATCTCCCTGTAGCTAACATGACATGACTCATGTGTCTACTCCTTTTGTGGAAAGTGTTTTCATAGGGTAGCTAATGTCTTCTAATTTCCTGAACTAGTCAGCAGTTTAATTTTTTCACTTCAAGTTTCTATTAAAATTTAGTAATCATATATTACATATTTGTATACACATAGAAAGTGTATGAAATATACAAAATAATATAATACTGTATAATATATCTACAAATGTGCTATCTAGATTTTATCTTATGTTAATATTTTATCATATTTCCTTCAGTATGCCCCTTTTAAGAAATAAAATGGTTCAGTACATTTAAATCCTCACTTTGTCCTTTTTTCTTAACTCCAGTACCTCTCTCTTCACTTTCTGCATCACTGACAGTGCAGATGGATCCTTTCTTCCTAACATCTTGCTTCTCCCCAGCACAGCTGTGTTTCTTGTCTTTTCCTCCTACTACTAGGTCTGTGTCTTTCATCCATGGTTTTCATTCTTCCTTCTCTGCCTGGCTCTTAAACGTTGGCATTCCCATGGGCTCCATCTTGGTTCTGGCTTGCTGCTTTGCCTGGGATCTAGTGATGCTGTCCACCTGCCCACCGTTGTTTCCCTTGTGCCCATGTTTTCCAAGTCTGTTTTTCCAAGCTTGACTCTCTTTCTTGGACACAATTTTCCTCTGAGCAATAGACATAGATTTCCAAGTGTGGTGCAGCCTCACTCAAATCTGCCCCTGCTGGTCCTTTGTATTTTAGTGTATCCCATGCAGCAACCTCAGTGTCCTCCCAAGCTCCATTTTTTTTTTCCTCACCCTTAATATTCACTAAACATTGCAAGTTTATCTCAGGAAGTTTCCCTAAATTTTGTCTCCTATCTATCACAACTACCACTGCATTAATGCTCTTCCTTACCATCTTATCTCTGCTTGACACTATCACCCACACTCTAATTGTCTTTGCTCACTAGATATTTTGTACTCCATGCCATCAATCCTATATGCTGTCAGAGTTTGCTTCTGAAAAAAAAAAGTCTGAGTATGCATTGCTAGTACTTAAAAATTTCCATTGACCTCTGGTCCTGTGAAGAAAAGAAAGCATGGATTTCTTTTTGTGCCCTGTGAGGACCTTGACACTTGTTTGGTGTCTACCTCACCACTTCAGCTCATGCCCATCCCATTGCTTATGTACCCAGTTTCTACCTACACCAGCCTGGCTTTCCCCACCATACATGGGAGTACTGTCAAGACACTCCAAGATGGCAGACTAGACTGATGTGCTCTTCTTGTCTTCTACCACCATTATTTTTTAATTAATTAATTTATTTTGATAGAGAGAGAAAGAGTGAGAGCAGGGGAGGTGCAGAGATAGAAGGGGAGAGAATCTTAAGTGCAGAGAGTGAAAAGCTTGAGGGAGGGCTTGAACTCACAAATGAGATCATGACCTGAGCTGAATCAAGAGTCAGAAGCTTAACCAACTGAGATATGCAGGTGCCCCTTCTACCTCTATTCTCAAGACAGAGGGGAGCTGAGCAATTGATAACAGCAGCAATAAATAAAACAATATAAAATAAAATGCACAGATGAGCTTAAAGTTAAGTAGGGGACATCTTCAGTTGCTTGATGACCAGATTGGAATGTCCATTAACTCAAAAAGACATTAGTATTTGATCTACCTCTTCGAGTGGGTTTTCACACCCATTCTATTGAAGAGTTAAGAATGCATTCCCTGTGTTCCACATGAAATAGAACTGAGGCTGTTGAATGAGGAAGCAGGGGAGAGGTGTTCTATCCATGAATGGGAACTAAAATAAAATTGTGCTCACCAGGCCAGAAATGCCCCATGGAGCATGCCATCTGCCTTGGACCATGGATGTGGAAAGAGCCTCCAGGAGCAAGAAAACAGATACCCAAATTTGTGCTCTGCAGGAGGATGTGATCCAATCTTGAATTTTGTACATGGTGAGGAAATAATGAGCTGAGAAATTAACCTTAAATACTTGGTTAGTGAAACTGATAAAACTCATAGTGCCTAGTGAGAAGCAAAAACTTCCCCACATTATTATCTCTAGACTCTTGTAGAAAATGATTCCCATCAAAGATAAGTTCAGAGTCAAAAATTAAAGGCAAAAATGTAACATAGAGAATTCACAACGAAGGCACTGTAAATCCAGAGCAATCTTAAAACAATTTTAAAGACATGTGCTTAAATTATTCAAAATGTTGAGGGTAGGGCTTGAATCTGTGAGGAAACTACAAAACATTAGGAGGTAAACATTACAGATAGACTTGAAAGGGAAGTAAATACTGAGAGTTGTTGCTCTGGCTCTGGGCTGGGTGTGTCCTTTGAGGAAAAAGGAAAACAGTTGTCCACAGTAAAACTGAAGAGGAAAGAGAAAACAAAAACAGTCAGTTCTTCCCAGGAAGGAAAAGCACCAAGCTGAGGAGCCCTCCTGCTTCACCCCTCTGTTGCTCTATCACTGTCCCTGCCCCTGAACTGCCTCTGCTACAGGCATGGTAAGTGGCCTGCTCTTGCCACTGAAATCAAAGTAGCAGTGTGGATAGACCTATGGGGAGATTCAGACAGCCCAGCGGTCGGCCTCCCAACAATTTGTGCCAGCAGGAGACAGTGCGTGATACCCAAGGACATGTTCTGTTGTCAGAGTGATAGGGTTAGTACTGGCATCTGGTGGACAGGGGATACCGGAAATACCCTGCATAGACCACACAGGCCCCACAACAAAGTTCTGGCCCAAAAGGTCAATTGTGCAGAGGTGGGAAAGCCTGCTATGGATGAAGTAAAAGGCTTTAAATATTATCATATTAATATTACGCTCTGCTTTTCATGCCTTGTTCTTGCGGCTTCCACTGTATCCAGAATGTGGCCTATAGCACATCCCTCTGACGAACCCCATCTTCCTGCACGCCCTTCTCTAATGGAGGAGCAATGGCACCGCCAACGGAGGCAAGAGGTAGAGGGGTCGTGGTGGTGGGGAAAAGTTCCTCTGAACAAATTTTCTAATTTACTTAGCGGAGGGGAGTAGGATTCTGCCCAAATGTAATAAAACCCCAACAGATAGACAACAACAACAACAACAACAAACTCTTGGTTTTAGATCAAGTTATATTGAAATCTAAATATAATAATATAAAATTGCTGGAAGGTGTAGAGGGGAATGTAGTACAGGTGTGTTAAACTGCTTTTCTTATTTTATAGCACAGAAGCTAATAAATGCAATTCAAATGTGATATATTAGGAAACAGAAACAGATTCCATAGATTTATAATGTTCTTCAGCAGATGCACTGAAAGTAGAATTTATTGAAATAATGGGACTGTCTGGAATTTCTTAACTACAGGAACACTATTTCTAAACTTAAAATAAAACAATTTTAATACCAAGTGTAGTAAGAGTGGTGTTGTGCATATAAATAGAACTATCTTTCTGGAGGGCATTTTGGCAATATGTACCAAAAGACTTACAACATTTTAGACCATCCTATCCAGTAATTCTGCTTTGAAGTATTTATCCTACGGAAATAATTAGAGATGCAAGTGTAGATTTATATTCAAAGATATTCATTGGATTTATTTTTTATATATAATAGTTAAAAGTTGTAATAATTGAAGTGCCAAATAAATTGTGGAACATCCAGACAAAGGGATATGAGGTACTATTAATATTCATGTTATCAATACCATTCAGTGACACACAGGAAAAAATGATCAAAATACAGGGCTGCATGGTGGTGAGGCTATTTCAAAAGCAGGGTCCCAATGATGTTAAATACATATGATTATTAAAGAGGCATTTTTTTGCACTCTTTTTACACACAACTACTTTGCCCTAAGAGCAGAATAAACTTAAGTATCAGATTTTCTGATATACATTTTGCTATAAGAGGAATTGACAAGAGGGCTATGTTGATACTTCTAAAAGTCTTCACAGAATAATCTTAAATACAGAAAAGTATATTATTCAAGAACAGGTGGATTTTAACTTTTGTAAAGAAACAAGTCCATTGGTTAAAAATAAAACATATTAGGCTATATTGGAAAAAAATTAGGTATCTTCACAAGAAATACATCAAAATACTAATAGAATATATTTCTGGATATTGGGGCAAGGATACTGGTAGATTTCTTCTTGATTTATATTCCAAATTTTCCACAGAAGGAAAAAAATCTTTGTGTGAGTATGTTTTGTTTTGTTTTGTTCTTGTCTTGGTTCCCCACAAAGGCATGTGTTTGCTTTCCGGTAACCATACCTTCGTTTTCCTGTGGAAAGCTGCCCTGTTCTCTTTTCACAGACCATGTGGCTTCAGTGGAGTCTTAACTAAGCATCTAAGGGTAGAACAAGGAATCTGGATATTACATTTCCCTGGTTATAGGGATTGATCAGGGAGAAGCACTTGAGATGACTTGCAGGCAAAAAGAGATTTTTGAAAAGGACACTTTCCTGTCACTAGACGTGAATATGAAAGGATGTGAGATCTATAGCTGCTGTCTCACAATCTGCAAGGACAAGAGAAGAAACTGATGGGGCAACCAGCCCAAAGGGGTAAGCAGAGCACTGGCCCCTCGGGAAGGTAGCACTGCTCTGGGCACGTCAGTTACCTGAGTTGACCTGTTCCCTTGTGCCTGAGCCATAGGGATTATCAAGAATGATCTTGATAAAATGTTGTGACTTGTTAAGTTTCTTTTTTATTCATATCTTTGGGGGGAAGTTTATCCTGGAAGTTGTGATCCTTTGGTCATGTATTTCTGAAAAGAATCATAAATATTGATTTGGGGGATATTTTATTGGATCTATTTTTCTCCTTCCATTTGTATAGAAATCAAAGTGCTTGTTTATTCTCATTAAGGAAACAATCAAAATTGTGGTGATTCATTATAACTCTGTCACATATCCCAACTATATCTTTTTTTAGGTTTTTCATTTATTTACATTGTGAGAGAGAGAGAGAGAGAGCAAACATGAGCAAGGCAGAGGCAGAGAAAAAGAGAAAGAGAGAGAATCCCAAGGAGTCTCTACACTGTCAGTGCACAGCCCAATGGACCACAAGATCAAGAGTCAGACCAATTGAGCCACCCAGGCACCCTTTCCCCAAATATTTCTTAAATGAGAAAAAGGCAATATAAGCAAATTTTCTGTCTCATTGAATCCAGGTCTTTTCTCTCAAAGCAGTAAGACAATGATGGCATTTTTAATCAATTCAGGCAGAAAAATGGGTAGTGTCACTTTTGGCCAAGGGGTCTCTTTCCTTACCCCTCTATGACACAAAACACAAAACAAACCAGGGACACCTCTAGAACTACCACATCAAAAATTGACTTCCAGTAGTTTTTCCAGGAACCAAGGAATAGCTTCCTCCATTTAGGACCCAATATGGACCCTTCTCTTACACTTACTTGGGTACTGGACAGAAACCTGACCAAGTCAGTGCAAGTCTAACAGTCATGTTAAAATTATTTAGGCTAGAGTCAACAAGAGCACTGTGTACCAATACATGATCTTTCTTAACATAAATTTTGAGGCTGTCTGTTCAGTATAATTGTGTGAAGTTAACTAGCAAGAGGAAGATATGGATGGACCAGTTCAAAATGTTACAGATCTGTTAACTCTTGTAAAATAATTTGGCAGTCCTAGAGTACAATTTCCTGATGTCCACTGGAATGGATTTTACTTCTTCCACTTTTAATCAAAGATATTTGATCTCTTATAAACTTTGTCTGCTTTCTTAATATCATCAGAATTTTCCAGTGTTTCCCAAAAGAAGTCATGTGACCCAGTGTCTACCCTTCTTGTGCAGATTCCTAGGGCAGCCCTTGATACTGATGAGCTTTCCTACTCAGACTTGGTATGTAAGAGGGCTGGAATGAGAATTGGCCCACTGAGCTTTTCCTGATTGACTAAACTAGAATATGGATCTGATTTTAAAAAGAAGTTAGGTCTTTAAGAGCCTAATGAACTGAACAATACAGTTTGAAAGTTGGCTTCCCAGTGTGATATGAAGTAAGGGCAGACTTTTAGCTGACTCTCAGTGTGATTCAACTTTATTTTTATCTCATGCCATATCATTCCTTGTGTGGATGGAACTATTTTCCATTCTTTCTCTCTCTGTTCAGTTTTAATTATACTACATATGATAATGCTAATTAACAAGCACCCATTTCAAAACAACCTGGGACATGAGACATATGAATAAATACAATTTAAGCCAAATTGAGCTCAGTGCCCATAAAAATTAGGCACAATCACTTGTAAACAGCTGAATATATATTTATTGTTATATTAAATAAAAATATATAGTAATACGGTAAAACCTTTGCTAGCATACTTTGTTTCAGAGACATGCTTGTAATCCAAAGCACTTGTATATCAAAGTGAATTTCCCCATAAAAAATAATGGAAACTCAGATGTTTCATTTCACAACCCAAAAATATTCATATAAAAATGATTACAATACTGTAATATTGTTATATTATCTACTACCTGCACTTACCTTTGAAAACCTTCGTGGCTGGTGTGAGGGAAACAAGAGAGAGGTGGGTTATTGTGTAGGGCGACTTTCACTATTACTAATGGAATCGCTCAATGGAATCTTTTTCTGCATGGGGGCCATTGTATATGCTCGCACAGATGTTGACTACAGTACAGTATTAATAAACTCTTATAATATGCTGTTTTTAATGTTACTGGCAATAAGGCAGCAGAGGAAAGGATCTATACCTGCAGGCAGCCTGACCTAGAATGAAACAAAGCATTCCTAAGCTTACTCTTGTACAGAAAAGCACAAGACTGCCCATAGGTACTTTGAAGTGATAAAAAATACAATACTGCCAGTTTTGGGCACCTTCCAACATTCTGAAAAATCACTGATTTCTGCCAAACACTGTGACCTGAGACTGAGGATCTGAACATGGGAGGTGATCACCCATAATCCCACAGCACATGAGAGAAGAACCACTGGCTCCATTGTGATCATGTGACATTTGGTGCCACATACTACTCGCATTGCAAGACATCACTCATTTATCAAGTTAAAATTTATTAGAAATGTTTGCTTGTCTTGCGGAATACTTGCAGAAAAAGTTACTCGTAATCCAAGGCTTTACTGTATATAGTAATATTAATATTATATATTAATATATGTTACAAATATATGTTTCATTTTATGTAATGGAAATATAAGTACTAAAAATATAAAACATTTCAATTAATATGTGGAATATTGTGTAATTAAAAAATTTTTAAAACATCACTTGACCATATGGAGTTGTAGGCATTTATGACAATGTAAGGGATGATTTGTGTGGACAATCTCTAGCATGGTGCTGGTAGCAATCACTTTCAGTTTTGGATATCCTGATGTGATGCTGAAATGGTTATGGTAACAGTAACAATGATGTTTCATGTTAAATTTCCAAATCACTCATCACATCCCAAGTCACTCCTTTTGTCATTGTTATTACTACTGCAAGTTGTTCTGTGTGCTTCAGTCACTGCTTTGTGTGTTTCATGACCCTAAATGAATCAGACAAAATTTTAGGATACTGTCAATCACTCTAAGGCTTTTTGCAAATTAAAGGTACTTGGGTATGCATTTTTCTCTAGCTGGCATAGAGATATAAAATAAATTTAGCAAAGCATTAAATCATTTGAACATGAATATTTAATTTTTTAAAAGCCAGATAAATGCATATGAGAGTAAATATGATCTAAATTTTTTCCCTGGACACTGAGCACCTTTCACATGTCAGTTAAGTATCCAAAAATACTCATCACTTGGCAGTTATGGTTAATGTTGGAACTAGGGTATGATAAGGAAGGCTCAGATGTATGATAAAGATCAGAATTTGTCTTCTCCTGAGCTTCATTACTCAAGTAGGATAGTAAAAGGCAGTTAGACTCATTGTTAGAAATAATGTGAGACCATCTCTTTCAAATCTCTGGTTTCTTCCACTATGTGCTATTTGGAAATTGCAGTAACTGTAATTACTGGGGAAAAACCCTCAAATAATGTTTAGTTGAAACTAATGGTAAACATTTATAAAGTTATGTATTTGTAAAATGCATTTTATATTGGGGAAACAATATGATACAATTTGGAAATAATCAGTGAAGCAAGACACATTTATCAATCGATTAACAATAAATTATCCAATTTTATTTTATTTTTTTAAAGTTTATTTATTTTGAGAGAAAGAGAAAGAGAGTAGAGAGGAGAGAGAGAATCCCAAGCAAGCTTTGCATTGGCAGCATGGAGCCTGAGGCAGGGCTTGATCTCATGAACCGCAAGATCATGATCTGAACTGAAACCAAGAGTCAGATGCTTAACCGACTGAGCCACCTTGGTGCCCCTAAATTATCCAATTTTAATTGGAAGTGAAGTATGTACCACGTACTGCCCACTAAATGGAAGATATAATAAGACAGGAGTCATTTCTGCCTTCTAATTGTTTATTAACCAGCATAAAGGATGCACATTGGACAACTAATTACAAACGTGATGGGCCTTAACAAAATGGAAGGTGAGTGTTGCTAAACGAACTCATAGTGAGTGAATGTAACTCATTCCAAGAACTCAGGAAAGACTATTAAGGAATAATATTTAGCTAGAGACCTATACATTTGTAGACATTTTGTGGTCAAAGACATAAGGGAAGTATTTTGAGCCAAGAAAATCACATGGGAACGTCCTTTTGGAATGACAGCATATCTGAGGCACAGAAAATAAATATTCAATATGGCTAGACCACAGAGAATTCAAGAAAGTGTTGAGCAAAATGAAGTTGGAGAGGTTGGCCATGGGTTTGGAATTTTATCAGATTATCAGGAACCACTGAAAGGTTTTAAGCAAGGTTAGAGTTTTAAGTCTGGTTAGATTTTTGAGAAGAACCTCATTTTAGTCCTAGCTCTGCAACAAGTGACCTCTCTTTACCCCAGTGTCATCCATTAGCACAACATGCTGTTTACAGACCCATCCTACTCTGAGTCACGTGTGACTATATCAGAAACAAAGGGATGAAATTACTGATGAGAAGGAAAGAAGCATGAATGTTCTGTGACAACTAACCATCTGTGTGTGTGTGTGTGTGTGTGTGTGTGTGTGTGTGCGTGGTTTATGTTGGTGGTGATGAAAGTTGTTTACTATGTTTACGCATAATAAAGTGAAAAGTGTCTATTTTCTTCAACTGGCCCAGGCACAGGTGCTGTTATAAATTGCTGAGATTATTTGTGTATTGGGTTTTAATGATGCATTTAAATACTTATTCCATTTACTGATTTAGGTAAACAATTTATTTTTGCAAGTGAAGGCCAATGTCACGGTTATTCCCAAGCTACCATTTATTTAAAACATATCACCCCAGTCTTTCATACCACCCCCCAAAGAAAAAAAAATAGAATTCTGGTCATTTAAGCACTAAAACAAAAACAAACATAAAAGGAATGATAAAAACAGATTTTTACTGTAAGAGAGTCATTTCATTGTATCAAGAAGGAAGAAATAAAAAGCTGGTTTACAAGTTGCATGCCTTGTGCTACTTTCCCGTAAATGCTCTTACATTTATAAGCCCTTAAGACAAGTTTGGGCTTTTATTGTTGTTGCTGTTGTTATTTAAATCCTCTCAGTAAAAACAGAGCATCAAAGGTGAAGCAGGTGTTCTACAGCATGTGAGTAGCATACAAGTAGTATATAAGATAAAAATATTGTTGTGCTCCTTCTCAGTAGTAATTGGGGAATGTACCCATTGGTTTCTCAGTAACCTATAATTTCTAGGAAGAAGAGGAAAGAGAGACTCACAGCTGACTTCATTCTGTGTAGACTCCCTGCTGGCCTGGAAGCATCTATGATACCTGAGGACATGGAAGGCATTCGTAATTCAAGTTTAATTACAAATTTAAATGAAGTTACAGAAGAATGTAGACTGGCAGGAATGTAGTGGCTATCACCTTTCCAACTTCCAGATTATGGTGGTGCTGATATTAAACTTGTAATCTTTGGGAATTGTTTGAAGAATAAAATGCAAAATGAAATGTATTTAAGGATTTGAACGTTAAAATCAAGTATCTTCTCTATATGTAAGAGCACTTATTGTTCCATACTATTTCATAAAATGCATTTTGCGATTATTCTAGTGTGGCTTCTGCTCTGAATCCTATTTGTCTAAGTTTGTTAATAAGAAAATGAGAATCAATGATTAATTGCATCATATAGGGCTATATTTTGCTTAATCAATATATGTTGTATACATTATGTTTATAGCATTCGTGTTTGACCACAGTCCATAAATTAGGATCCTTAATTGGAAGTTGCCTTGTTTCTTTAGAATGAAAATTGGACCTTTTGGGTTGAGGCAAGAGAAGGAGGGAAGGGGTTGACTGCAGACGGTTATGGAGCCTGTGGCATTATCACAGAGTTGCTTCTGCTATTTGAAATCTCCTTCCAGTCCAGAGGGTGACTGGGTCCCTAGCTGGGTGACAGGACTTCTGAGTTTGAAGCTGAGAATGATCCAAAGGATAGCACTGTAGGGTAAGTGGAAACCAGGAAGATAATAAAACTTAATGTAGCAACCCAATGACCCTTTCAGAGGCTGCCCTACAAAAGGCATTTGTGGATGGAATGTTAGATATCAGAGTGGACAAGTGTGAGAGGCAGAGCTTGGCTGTTCCTGAAGTGGGAAGCAGGGGGATCTGTGGCTAACTTCAGGTGCTGAAATGGCAAGACTGCATTCTTAGCTACATATGTAGAGGGAGCCTGGCTGGCCTGCTTCCTGATACAATTGCAGAATAAATATAGACACCTGTGGCCAGTGGAGGTGGGGTAGTTTTGAGTATCGAGGTTGTGTGGATATTGAGAGGCACTTGAAGTGTTGTAGAATTTGTGTTCTTATAGCGTGCTGGCTATTCTGCATCCATTATGGAACTGTGAGGACACCCCACTCTCATCTTCCACCATTTCCAACATCACCACAAATAAAAGGACTTAATCATTTGTGTCAAGCTATGCAAAAGGCACTTTTGGTGCAAGCAGAGATCTAACAATACTTTGAGCTGTGACCTTCATTTTATCCAGAGGGGTCTATCCTTGTGTTCTTCTTCAAGAATATGTTATACAGGAGACACTGATGTTGGCCTTTGACTGTTTCTTGGCAAATGGAGTCAGGGGAAGCATCTAAATTTCCTGGGATCTAAAAACGCAAGGGTTGTTGGAACAAGCTTCTGGGCAAGTAGGTATTTGCATAACTTAAACCGTCATGTTGTATAAAGAAGAAGAGTAACAACCACATTGATCAGATTCAGGAAAATTTCCCATGACAAAACTCTAAGAATTCCAAAAGGTATTTTGGTAAAATATTCACTAACAGAAGGGAGTGAAAGAGTACAACAAGAGAAGAAAAGTTAAGAACTAACAAAGGATATTTTTTAAGTCCCCACCCAAAAAAGATACAAGAGTCTCTCTTTGGACAGGTACAAAAAATCATGCTTACATTTTATATACTCAAGTGGAATGTTTGAGAATCTTTTGTTTAGGTGTTAATGAGGGAAATTGGTTATTATTCCGCCCTTTCAGTTACCCATTTGTGATACTGAAAGAGGTTCACCAACTAACAACCTATTTTTATAACATAAGAGCTAATAAAATGTGAAGTAAAATATTGGACTGAGTCTTTGTAGACAGACATCTGAGCAATTTAAGAGTAAGGCATAAAATTGACTTCAACTCTACACAGCAAGGTACAGCTTGGAAAGAAAATAAAACACCAGATAACAGATATTTAATCTCATCCAAAAGAATATAGGTCTTTACTTTATTCCAAAATAACCTCATATGAATATTCATTACAAAGAAAAAACTGTTCCCCCCGCCCCGCCAGATAACTGTTTTAAAGCACAAAGTCAAGATTTTTATAGAATGGCATATGGTAAAGTGAAGATAGTGTTTCTAAGGGGAAATTTCCTCTTAGTATTTCTTGGGAAATTTATGTTTTTAAGAATTCTGAGTTCTATAAATAAAATCAAGAAATGAGGAAACCAAAAAAAGTAGCATAACTCTCCTGTGGAATTAAAAGTTAACAATCAACACAGTGACATTCTAAGAAACCCAAATCGAAAGCAAATGAGTCTTGAAACTGACAATTTCAAGTTCTGATTCTGTGTAGTGCTGCTGACTTTGTTTGGGGACCCAGATGTTGTGTTATTCAGATGAAACCTGAGTTTGCTGGTGTTTTCCAGTGTCAGGATATTCTGCATAGGCATGTGCTCTTTAACGGAAGACATGCAAAGAGCATATGGGGCTGATGAGGAATACTGTGATATAAAATCAGCAACTGATCTAAAATCTGAATTAGCCAGAGAAATATCAATTCCAACGGCAAAACCAAAATCCAAGCAAGTAGACAAAAATATTTTCATCTTTAAAAATAAATGAATAAAATAAAAGAGAAACTTTTTTTTTGTTTTAGAATATTTGTAATGGAACAAGGTCAACACTGTCAGAAAAATTACCTTTTTGTTTTAAATTTTATTTTATTTTTTTAATTATGAGAGAGACAGAGTGAGAGAGAATGGGAGAGGGACAAAGAGAGAGAGAGAGGGAGAAAGAATCACAAGCAAGCTCTGTGCTGCCAGTGCAGAGCCTGATGTGGCATTCAATCTCACAACTGAGATCATAACCTGAGCTGAAATCAAGAGCCAGACACTAAACAACTGAGCCACCCAGGAGCCCCTAAAATTTCATTTTAAGAAAAACTCTAGAAATTATTCTTAACTGGGTGGCTCAGTTGGTTAAGCGTCCAACTCTTGGCTTCAGTTCAGGTCATGATCTCACCGTTTTGTGAGTTCGAGCCCTGTGTAGGGTTCTGTGCTGGCAGTGCAGAGCCTGCTTGAGATTCTCTCTTTCCCTCTCTCTTTGCCCTTCCCCAACTCATGCTATCTATGTCTCTCTCAAAATAAATAAATAAACATATAAAAAGATAATTTTTAAATATTGAATATTTATGGCATTATCTTTAGTTTTAAATGCATTTTATTAACATTTATTTTGTGTTGGTATTATTTTCTTTTAGTGTTTCCTATTATCAAATGTTCAAATCAAATTAATATTTTATATGTTGAATTATATAATATTGTCCCCATATATAATAATGTTATTTATTATTTATTTATTTATTTATTTATTTATTTATTTATTTTCAGAGAGATAGAGAGTGTGCAAGCTGGGGAAAGGGACAGAGGGAGAGAGAGAATCTTAGCCAGGATCCACCCTCAGCACAGAGCCTGGTGCAGAGCTTGATTCCATCTGTAGGATGATGAACTGACCTGATATCAAGAGTCTGATGCTCAACCAACTGAGCCACCCAGGTGCTCCTATTTATCTTTTTATTTATTTATTTATTTATTTATTTTTAATTTTTTAAAATTTACACCCAAATTAGTTAGCATGTAGTGCAACAGTGATTTCACTAGTAGATTCCTTAGGGCCCCTTATGCATTTATTCCATGCTTCCTCCCACAACCCCTCCTGTAACCCTCAGTTTGTTCTCTATATTTATGAGTCTCTTCTGTTTTGTCCCCCTCCCTGTTTTTATATTATTTTTGTTTCCCTTCCATTATGTTCATCTGTTTTGTCTCTTAAAGTCCTCATATGAGTGAAGTCATATGATTTTTTTTCTCTGACTAATTTCACCTAACATAATACCCTCCAGTTTCATTCACATAGTTGCAAATGGCAAGATTTCATTCTTTTTGATTGATGAGTAATACTCCATTGTGTGTGTGTGTGTGTGTGTGTGTGTGTGTGTGTGTGTGTATGTATGTATATATATATAAATATACATACCACATCTTCTTTATCCATTCATCCATCAATGGACATTTGAACTCTTTACGTACTTTGGCTATTGTTGATAGTGCTACTATAAACATGGGGGTGCATGTGTCCCTTTGAAACAGCATACCTGTATCCCTTGGATAAATACCTAGTAGTGCAATTGCTGGGTCCTACGGTAGTTCTATTTTTAGTTTTTTGAGGAACCTCCATACTGTATTCCAGAGTGGCTGCACCAGTTTGCATTCCCACCAGCAGTGCAAAAGAGATCCTCTTTCTCCACATCCTTGTCAACATCTGTTGTTGCCTGAGTTGTTAATGTTAGCCATTCTGATAGGTGTAAGGTGGTATCTCATTGTGGTTTTGATTTGTGTTTCCCTGATGATGAGTGATGTTGAGCATTTTTTCATGTGTTGGTTGGCCATCTGGATGTCCTCTTTGGAGAAATGTCTATTCATGTCTTTTGCCCATTTCTTCACTGGATTGTTTGTTTTTTGGGTGTTGAATTTCGTAAGTTCTTTATAGATTTTGGATACTAACCCTTTATCTGACATGTTGTTTGCAAATATCTTCTCCCATTCCATTGGTGGTCTTTTAGTTTTGCTGATTGTTTCCTTCACTGTGCAGAACCTTTTTATTTTGATAAGGTTCCAATAGTTCATTTTTACTTTTGTTTCCCTTGCCTCTGGAGACATGTTGAGTAAGCAGTTACTGTGACCAAGATCATTCAGCAAAGTTGCAGGATATAAAATCAATGCACAGAAATTGTTTGCATTCCTATACACCAACAATGAAGCAACAGAAAGAGAAATCAAGGAATCTATCCTTTTTACAATTGCACCAAAAACCATCAGATGATGTCTTTAATAAAGTTATTCATAGGTCTCTTTGTTTACAGACTTATTAAAATCTACTGCAGCAGTTAAATCAAGGTTCCAGGTTATATTAACTCAAATTTGCTTTGAGCTTACTTTGAAAATAAATTTCCCAAGCATAATGTGGTGCACTACAAAATATGGCTAAATGTTTCTCTAGTCTTTGTACATAGGCCTCATTGCAATTCCCACTTCTTCCAGCAAAAGGTGGTTTGTTTCTCTACTTCCTGGAATCTAGGTTAGGCTTGCAACTTGTGTTGGCCAAGGGAATGCAACAGAAGTGATGCAATAAAGCTCTAAGTATTCCTGAAGTGTCCATTTTTACCCTTTTGGGACTTGGCTGCCATGTTAGAAAGCCCAGTGTAGTGTGCTTGAGGGACAATGGGAAAGAGCAGGGACATCTCCACCCACAGTTGCAGCCAACTCTCAGTATGTGAGTGAGGCTACTTGCTCTGAGCTGGCACCCAGCAGGATTACCAAGTGACTCCAAGTGCATGAGAGACCTGTCAGTGATAGCTCATCTGTGCCCGAGGTGACACCCCAAGAGTTAGGATGAAATACAAAGTTGTTTTAAACGTTAAGTTTTGTGGTAGGCACACAGCAAAAGCTAATGAACACAGAATTTAATACTTAAAAGTAAGATGCTGCTGTATCAATAATTGAAAACATGTAGCTTTTGCTTTAGCGGTAGCCAGGGTGAACACCAAAGACTGAAGAGACAGTGAGGAAATTGTTAACCAGAATAGAAAAAAATAAGTGGCAACCTATTATGGAAGCTGAAAAATCAGTGAGAAAATTGTTACTGAGGGTAAACATGGGCAACCCATGTCATTTAGTTGTAGAACAACTTAGGTGATAGAAAAGGTCCCTAATAAAACAGGCAGATCTGGCTAAGGAGATCTCTAGGAAGAATGTTGAAAAACCAGTTAGGTTCCCCAAGCTGCATGTGGTCTGTTAGATGCATGAGAGAGACAAATGAAGGAAGGAAATTTTCAGTTTGTAAGTGGAATATAGAGGGAGTATTGTGTAAGTAACACTTGCTGGATTCAAAAATTAAACTATTTTCATCCCTAGTTTCCCTAGTTTGCAAATTATTATCACTGTAAAATACCTCTGATAAGGATCAAGTCAAGGTGTGGATGTAAGACCCTTATGTACAACAGTGGTTCTCAAACTTCAGTATGCCTCAAAATTATCTGGAAGACCTGTTAAAATACATGGTCCCTCTTCTTTTCTAAGAGATTCTGATTAAGTTGTTTCAGAGCAGGGTCCAAAAATTGCATTTCTAGCAAGTTCTCAGGTGATGCTGCTAGTCTGGAGAGACTACACTTTGTGGAGCACTGACATAGCCAGGTTTACATCTGTGACAAGTAGACCTGCTAATTTAGACAAAATGGCTTCTAAGAATCTTAAAATTTCTTGAAAGTAGCTTGATATGCCCAGAATAGGTATCAGTCTTGCAAAGAGTTATGCATATGGCTTTTGGGGCATGGGGTCAACCCCAACAAGATTAAAAAGAAACTTAGAAAAAAAGAGATGTATTGGTGGTAGCCCTTATTGCTTGAAGTAAAAGAGCTAGAAACTCTTAAAAATTAAAAGAGATCTCTGGAAACCCAATTTTCCATGGGCAGAAAGCTGAGAGAAATCTTTGCAACTGCAAATATAGATTGTTATTATTGTTTGAATAAGAATGATATCTCAGAGGCTAAAACCAAAGAACATAGGGAAACAATAGATTAGGGGACTACTCCCAAGGAGTAGAATTAGGAACATTCAAAGAACATTCCTTGCAACTAGAGAAGTGGGCCTTGGCCACATGTCTGGGCTGTGCTGCAGAATTTTTATAGGCTAATGGCAACTTTTAGCCTCTCTTCATCCCAGTTTGAATGGGAATACCTAAATGTATGGAGAGCTGATAACACATCCTTTTGGTGCATAGTCTCTGGGTCAAGACGGAATATATCTAAGGAGATGCACTGAGGAGCTTTATCCATACCTGAACCTGATGCAGGGCAAAGATTCTCAACTGGAGTCAAATGCTATAATTGGGATGGGACTTATGGGGTCTCTGGGATGATATGAATATTTCGCAGACAGGAGTAACATGAATAATTTACGACAGATGGTGGATGGTAGTAGATTGCAAAATACAACCAGAAGTTCCTATGATCCATCCACCACCTTCTATTCAAGATAAAGTCTCTTTCTCTACCTCCTTGGATCTGAACCTACCTTGTGACCTACTTGGAGATGGGATGTTGTGAGCCTTCCAAGCTGAGACCTCCAGAGGCAATGTCCTCTGTTTTTGCTTTCTTGGAATATAGATACCATGAGAGTAAGTCTGAGCTGGCTACGGAGAAGGCTCAGGGGAGAATCAGTCAATTTAAATTGTATTTGAAGATGAGAAAAAAATTACCCATGTTATGCTGCTGCAGAACAAGCTGTCTCCTGTTGTTTTTTGTATGATAGAAATTAAATTTTGGGATAGTTTGGCACTGAGTTAGAGGTACACTGAGATGCACTAAGTCTATGTGAATTGTAAATAAAAATACAGAAATTCTAAGGTCAGAATAACTCCAATTACACATAATTTTCTCTGGAGAATAGAAAATATCTTTTAAAAGACAACAGATTTCATAAAAAATAAACTGGCCATTCCCAGAAGATATGTTGTGAACGGTATCACATAAGCATAGTGTCAGTGTCCATATTTGGCTCTACCTCCAATGTGGCTTAAATGTATAGGGAGAAAAAAGGAGGTACATCTTCTATTTTCATCTACAAGTATTTATTTCAACAAGTGTTTATTGACAACGTACTGTGTACAAGATCCTGCACTAGGTATTGTGGATAGAACAGTAAACTAAACAAGCAAAAATCTTGCCTTGAAGGAGCTTAGAATCATAGTTGAGCCGATAGACAATGAAAACCATAATAAGTAAAATAGTCTGTTGGAAAATAGTAAGTGCGAGGAGGAAATATAAAATAAAGAAGGCAGATAGGAAGTGTTTAGGTGATAGTGGTTAAAATTTAGTCCTCACTTTCAGGAAGACCTCACTCAGAAGAGATTTAGTAGTAGTAAATATCTAGAAGGAAGTGTTGGAGGGCATGAAGATACCAAAGAGAACATATGTACACACACCTTGAATGTAAACATGTGTGGAGTGTTGAAGGAACGGCACCAGGCAGGTTAAGCAAGACAGTTGAGGTCATAAGGATAATGCAAGTGGGGTGGACTTCCAGGCCACAGTCAGGATTTTGGTTTTTGCTGTAAATAAGATGGGAAGTCATTGGGGAATTCTGAAAATAAGAAGTATGTGATCTGACTTAGATTTTTCAGTTGATCTAAGACTGCTATTTTGAGACCAGACTGAGTGGATGAATAGAATAAGCCAGGTGAGTACCACAGTAATAGTGAGGGAAGTGGTACCAAGAGGTCAAGTTCACGATATAGTATGCAGTCAGATCCTGGGGGATTTGCTAATTGGTCAAAAGTAGAGCATGGGAGAATGAGAAGACTCAAGGATGAGTCCAAGGTTTTTGGTCTAACCAATTGAAAGCCTAAAATTGGCATTAACTGAGATAGGGAAGAAGAGCCCATGTTAAGTTTGAGGTGACTAACAGACATCAAGTGGAGATGTCAAGTAGATAACAATATGCATCTAGAATTTGGGGGAGATGTGTGAGCTGGGAATAAATATTTGAGAGTTTTGGCTGTATTGGCTTGTTAGGGCTTCCATAGCAAAGTACCACAGGCTGGGTGGCTTAGAAAATAGAACTTCATTTTCTCACAATTCTGGATGCTAAAAGGCTAATATCAAGACTGCTTGGATCTATTGACCCACATGACCTAAGTTTAACTTAATTACTTCTTTAAAGACCCTATCTCCAACTAATTTCACATTCTAGGTACCAGAGGTTAGGACTTCAACATATGAATGAAGGACACAGTTCAGCCCATGATATTAGCATTTGTGGTATTTAAAATATGAGACTGACTAAGACCATCTAGGATGGGTTTAGATAGAAAATAGCAAAGATACAAAGACAAGCCTTGAAGCCCTACAATATTTAAAGGCTGAAGAAATGAGAGGAAACCAGTAAAGAAGATTGAAAATGAAAGACCAGAGATATAGGAAGAAAGTCAGGGGGGTGGGGTCTCCTGAAAGGCAAGTGGACAAAGGTTCAAGGAGGAGAGAGTGATCAACTCTGCCAATTGCTATTGAGAAACAAGTAAGCCACTTAAAAATTTGGAGGGGCCAAGATGGCAGAGCAGAATGGAAGTTTTCTTCTTTTTATCCCTGAAATACAGCTAGATCAGCATCACACCATTTTTTACACCTAGAAAATTGATCTGAGGACTAATAAAACAATCTGCATAACTTGAGCCATAGAACTTGACAGGTATGTGGCATGGAGAAGTGAACTGGGGGAGAGGGAAGCTGCAGAGGGTAGGAAGCTGTATTTGTGGAGAGAGGACAGAGAAAGGGAGAGAGTACAGGAAAAGCACTCACCCAAAAGGAGCTGGAGAGAAAGAGAAAGAGTGGAAACACCCACAAGTTACTGAACAAGAAAGGAGGAAGGAGAAAGGAGAGGGTTTCGATTCCACTAGGGTTCTATAAACAAAGGAGAACAGAGTCGGAAATTCCTCAGCCCATTACTGGCAGTGCTCTGGTGGGAAGGGCGAATTCTCAGAAGCAAGCAGCAAGGTCTGAGGGTCTGTGGACCACAAAGGGAGACGCAGTTTCCCTGCTAGGAGGGCATTTTGTACAGGCTCTATGTCCGCCCCCCCCACCCCTGCCCCAGGCCAAGGTCCCAGTGACACCTGCAGAGAATGATTGCTGATATTGGAACAAAGATGCCAGGATGCAGTGAAACCTGGTACTGGTTGTGTGTTGTGATTTATCATAATCCCTGAGCCACTGCCACTACGTGATTGCAAAAACTTATTCTGGGGCAAGCCAGGACCTGGCTACAACCTCTGAGCCTCTACAGCAGCATGATCACAGGAACAAACCCAAGGGCAATCCAGCACCCAGCCATTGCTGGGTGAGACCCTCCCCCAGAAGGGAGGAGTGGGTCCAAGCCACAGGGACCTCAGAAGTAAGGGGTTTGGAAACACAGCCCATCTGAGATAAAATTTGGGAGGGAGGTGCCACCTGGCAGGCTTGGACATGGACCGTTTAGTAGTGGGGAGTGGACAGAAGCTTCATACAAAGGAGGTGTGTTTGATTGTCAATTGGTGAGAGTGCAGAGTTCTGGAGCCAGAGACTGAGAAGTTGGGTGACACCATTTACACCTCTCCTGAGCATGTGCATACATGCTGATCAACCCCAGTTAGCTAAGCATCACCACCTAGTGGACAATTGGAGCCAATACACCAAGCCCCTTTCAACTGCCCTAGAGGACCACCACAAGTCTCCCCACCTGCTTAGTGTATGGACTATAAAGTGCTTCATAGTTTTACTTTTAAGGGAAACTGGATGAAATTTCATTCTGATTTCATGCTGTTCATTGACCCATCTGTTTGGCTTTTTTATTTTCTTTTCCTATTCTTGGATATAGTAAGATATAAAATATATTTTTATTTTCTGTTTTTATATAAAATTTAAACAATTTACTATATTTTTTATTTTTTGTAAATTTATTTTTATTCTATTTTACCTTCTTTAATCCATTTAATTTTATTTTATAGTATACATTTTAAAGGTTTTAAATGCTTTCTTACTTTTTTTTCTCTTTTCTTTTCTTTCCCTTTTTTCTCTACTCAATCCAGCTTCTTTCAACAAGCAGACCAAAATATACCTAGGATATAGCTTCTTTTGTTTGATTTTTTTGTGTGTTGTTTTTAATCTTTTTAATTTTTATTTTATTAATTATTTTTATTCCTCCAAAATAACAAAAGGAAGGAATTCACCCTAAAAGAAAGAAGAGGAGGAAATGACAGCCAAGGACTTAAACCTCACTGGTATAAGCAAGATGTCTGAATTAGAATTTAGAATCACAATAATAAGAATACAAGCTGGGCTCGAAAAAAACATAGAATCTCTTCCTGTGGAGATAAAAGAAGCAAAATCTAGTCAGGACAAATTAAAAATGCCATATCTGAGATGCAATCTTGAATGGATGACATGGTGGCACGGATGGATAAAGCAGAACAGCGAATCAGCAATATAGAAGACATAATTATGGAGAATAATGAAGGAGAAAAAAACAGAGGGAAAACTAAGGCTAAAGAGCACAATATAGGAATTATAGAACTCAGTGACTCACTAAAAAGGAATAACATCTGAATCATAGGAGTCCCAGAAGATGAAGAGAGAGGAAAAGGGGTAGAATGTTTATGTGAGGAAATCATAGTGGAAAACTTTCCTAGCCTAAGGAAAGACAGACATCAAAATCCAAAAAGCACAGGTAACTCCCATTAAATTACACAAAAATAGACCATCAACAAGGCATATAATAGTCAAATTCAAAAACTACAGATACAGGGGCGCCTGGGTGGCGCAGTCGGTTAAGCGTCCGACTTCAGCCAGGTCACGATCTCGCGGTCCGTGAGTTCGAGCCCCGCGTCGGGCTCTGGGCTGATGGCTCAGAGCCTGGAGCCTGTTTCCGATTCTGTGTCTCCCTCTCTCTCTGCCCCGCCCCCGTTCATGCTCTGTCTCTCTCTGTCCCAAAAATAAATAAACGTTTAAAAAAATTTTTTTTTTAAAAAAAAACTACAGATACAAGGAAAGAATTAGGAAAGCATCAAGCGAAAAGAAGTCCTTAACCTGTAAGGGAAGACAGATCAGGTTCACATCAGACCTATCCACAGAAACATGGCAGGCCAGAAAGGAATGGCAGAATATGTTCAATGTGCTGAATAAGAAAAATATGCAGACAAGAATTCTTTATCCAGCATGGCGGTCATTCAAAATAGAAGGAGAGATAAAGAGTTTCCCAGAAAAACAAAAATTAAAGGAGTTTGTGACCAGTAAATGAGCCTTGCAAGAAATTTTAAGGGGGACTCTCTGAGGGAAGTAAAGACAAAACAAAGCAAAAAAGACCAAAAGCAACAAAGACTGGTATGGATCAGAGAACACCACCAGAAGCTCCAATTCTATAGGCAACACAAAGGCGATAAGTTCATATCTTTCAGTACTCACTCTAAATGTCAATGGACTAAATGCTCCAATCAAAAGACATAGTTTAACACAATGGATAAGAAAACAGAATTCATCTATATGCTGTTTACAAGAGTCCCATTTTAGACCTAAGGATACCTTCATATTAAAAGTAAGTGGATGGAGAACCATCTATCATGCTAAAGGTCACCAGAAGAAAGCTTGGGTAGCCATACTTACATCAGACAATCTAGACTTCAAAATAAAGACTAACCAGAAATGAAGAAGGTATTATATCATAATTAAGGGGTCTTTCCACCAAGATATAACAATTGTAAACTTTTATGCCTCCAACATGAAGTACCCAAATGTATAAATGAATTAATCACAAATATAAAGAAACTCATCAATAATAATATGATAGTAGGGGGCTTCAACACCCCACTTACATCAATGGACAGATTATATCTGAATAGAAAATCAACAAGGAAACAATGGCTTTGAATGACACACTGGACCAGATGGACTTGACAGATATATTCAGAACATTTCATCCTAAAGCAGCAGAACATACATTCTTCTCCAGTGCACATGGAATGTTCTCCAGAATAGACCATATACTGGGACACAAATCAGCTCTAAGTAACTATAAAAATATCAAATCATAGTGTGCATATTTACAGACCACAATGCTATGAAACTCAAAATCAAACACAAGTAAAAATTTGGGAAAATAACAAATACTTGGAAATTTAAGAACATCCTACTAAAGAATGAATGGGTTAAGCAAGAAATTAAAGAGGAAATTAAAATTTCTTGGAAGCCAATGAAAATGATAAGAGGGAAGTATATAGCAATCCATGCTTTCCTAAAGAAGGAAGAAAGGTCTCAGATACACAACCTAACCTTACACCTTAAAGAGCCGGAAAAAGAACAACAAATAAAACCCCAAACCAGCAGAATACAGGAAATAATAAAAATGAGAGCAAAAATCAATGTTATCGAAATTAAAAAAAAAAATTAGTAGAACAGATCAAAGAAACCAGGAGCCAGTTCTTTGAAAGAATTAAAAAAATTGATAAACCCCTAGCCAGTTTGATCAAAAAGAAAAAAGAAAGGACCCATACAATTAAAATGAAGAATGAATGAGCAGAGATCACAACCAGTGCTGCAGAAATACAAATAATAATAAGAGAATATTAGGAATAATATGCCAATAAATTGGGCAATCTGGAAGAAACACATTCTTAGAAACATATAAACTGCCAAAACTGAAACAGGAAGAAGTAGAAAATTTGAACCGACCCATAACCAGAAAATAAGTTGAATTAGTAATTTAAAAAATCTCCCAAAAAAACAATAGACCAGGGCCGGATGGTTTTTCAGGGGAATTATAACAAACGTTTAAAGAAGACTTAACCTATTCTTTTGAAGCTGTTACAAAAAATAGAAATGGAAGGAAAACTTCCAAACTCATTCTACAAGGTCAACATTATCTTGATTCTAAAACTGGACAAAGACCCCACTAAAAAGGAGAACTGTAGGCAAATTTCCATGATATACATGGATGCAAAACTTCTCAACAAGATTCTAGCCAAGAATTATTCACCAGGACCAAGTGGGATTTATATCTGAGATGCAGGGGCGGTTCACTATTCACAAATCCATCAATGTGATAGATCACGTTAATAAAAGAAAGGACAAGAACCACATGATCCTGTCAATAGATGCAGAGAAAGCATTTGACAAACTACAGCATCCTTTCTTGATAAAAACCCTCAAGAAAGTAGGGATAGAAGGATCATACCTCAAGATCATAAAAGCCATATACAAAAGACCCACAGCTAATTTCATTCTCAATGGGAAAAACCTGACAGCTTTCTCCCTAAGGTCAAGTACACAGCAGGATGTCCACTCTCACTACTGTTATTCAGCATAGTATTGGTAGTCCTATCCTCCTCAATCAGACAACACAAAGAAATAAAAGCATCCAAATCAGCAAGGAGGAATTGAAATATTCAGTCTTTGCAGATGACGTGATACTCTATATAAAAAACCCAAAAGATTCCACCAAAAAACTGCTAGAACTGATCCATGAATTCAGCAAAGTGGCAGGGTACAAAATCAATGCACAGAATTGGTTACATTTCTATACGCCAATAATAAATCAGTAGAAAGAGAAATCAAAGAACTGATCCCATTTACAAATGCACCAAAACCCATAAAATACCTCGGAGTAAATCTAACCAAAGAGGAAAAAAAATCTATACACTGAAAGCCATAGAAATTTTATGAAAGAAATTGAAGAAGAAAAAAATTGAAAAATATTCCATGTTCATGCATTGGAGGAACAAATATTGTTAACATGTCAATACTACCCAAAACAATCTACATATTCAATGCAATCCCTATCAAAACAACACCAGATTTCTTCACAGAGCTAGAACAAACAATCCTAAAATTTATATGGAACCAACAAAGAACATGAATAGCCAAAGCAATCATGAAAAAGAAAACCAAAGCTAGAGGCATCACAATCCCCCACTTTAAGAGGTATTACAAAGCTGTAATCATCAAGACAGTATGGTACTGGAACAAAAACAGACACAGATCAGTAGAACAGAATAGAGAACCCAGAAATGGACCCACAAATGTATGGACAACTAATCTTTGACAAAGCAAGAAAGAATATCCAGTGGAATAAAGACAGTCTCTTCAGCAAATGGTGCTGGGAAAACGACAGCAACATGCAAAAGAATGAACCTAGACCACTTTCTTACACCGTATACAAAAATAAACTCAAAATGGATGAAAGACCTAAACGTAAGACAGGAAGCCATCAAAATCCTAGAGGAGGAAGCAGGTAAAACCTCTTTGACCTCGGCCACAGCCACTTCTTACTCAACATGTCTCTGAAGGCAAGGGAAACAAAAGCAAAAATGAACTATTGGGGCCTCATTGAGATACAAAATTTCTGCAAAGCAAAGGAAACAATCAGCAAAACTAAAAGGCAACTGACAGAATGGGAGAAGATATTTGCAAATGACATATCTGACAAAGGGTTTGTATCCAAAATCTATCAAATTCAACACTCAAAAAATAAATAATCTAGAAACAAAACAAAAACAAATAATCTAGTGAAAAAATGATCAAAAGACATGAATACACACTTTCCAAAGAAGACATCCAGATGGCTAACAGACACATGAAAAAATGTTCAGCATCACTCATCATCAAGGAAATACAAATCAAAACCACAATGGGATACCACCTCACATCAGTCAGAATGGCTAAAATTAACAACTCAGGCAACAACAGATGTTGGTGAAAATGTAGAGAAAGAGGAACCCTCTTGCACTGCTGGTGGGAATGCAAACTGGTGCAACCACTCTGGAAAACAGTATAGAGGTTCCTTAAAAAATTAAAAATAATTAAAAATTAAAAATTAAAAAAATATGTATAAATACACACACACCAATGTAGTGTTACTCAACAATCAAAAGGAATGAAATCTTGCCATCTCAACTGCATGGATAGAACTAGGGTGTATTATGCTAGTGAAATTAGTCTGAGAAAGACAAATATCATATGACTTCACTCATATGTGGAATTTAGGATACAAAACAGATGAACATAATGGAAAGGAAGCAAAAATAATATAAAAACAGGGAGGGGGACAAAACATAAGAGACTCTTAAATATGGAGAACAGAGGGTTGCTGGTGGGGTTGTGGGTGGGAGGATGGGCTAAAGGAATATTAAGGAAGACACTTGTTGGGATGAGCACTGGGTGTTATATGTAGGGCATGAATCATTGGATTCTACTCCTGAAATCATTATTACACTATATGCTAACTGACTTGGATATAAATTAAAAATAGAATTAATTAATTTTAAAAATTTGAAAAAATAAAAAACTTCATACTATTACTAATAAAAACAAAATTCAATAACAGTAGTTTCTATTGAACCCTTACTATGTGCTGGGAGTTTGACTACCTCATTTTTCCTTCACATCATCTCTGTGAGATGAGTACTGTAATTATTCTGCAATTTACAGATAATGAAACTGTAATTCAGAGAGATTAAATAACTCACCCAGTCAGGACCAGCTACATAATTTGTAGGGCTCAGTGCAAAATGAAAAGGTGGGTCCTTTGTTAAAAAAAATTATTAAGAATTTCAACATGGTGACAGGAGAAAACTGGATCTAGAATGGGACCCTTTGAAGCATGGTCCCTGGGTAGGGGACCCACATCTACAAAGTCAGACCAGTCCTCGGTCAGTGTTAGACCCAGCCTGGCCTTGTTAAAAATGATCCTTTACCAAAAATGTGAAGTGCCCTATAGTTTGCCAATAGTTTAATCTAACAGCATTAAAAGACATTTCTGAGGACTTTCTGTTGCTCTGGACAATATTAAAAAACAAAACAAACAAACAAACAAACACGAAGCCCTCTTCTGGTTCAATCCAAGTATTTCTGAGGTCATCCCTGGGGATAGGAAGCTAGGAAGGGTGCCTAGTTGGAACTATTCCTTTGAAAATGAATTAAGAACTCTAACTTCCTGCTGTGACCATGCAATCTATGCTTCTATGCCTGAAACATGGATAGGAGAAAAGGTGACATCTAAGCTTGATATTTATTTGGGTTGACACTATCTGCCACCAGTGCTAATTTTAAGCTCTTTTGGGTGTTTATTGCCAGCCCTTCTTTCGAGGCTCACATAGACATTACAGCTGTGAAAGCATTTGTTGACTGACAGAAAACTCAGCATTAGGACCAGCAAATTAAATATTCCTTTCTCACACCTGCCTTTATTTAGCTTCATATTCATGAAATATCAAATTTTTCTTTATTTTTCTGGTCAGTCTTCACAGAAGCACCACTGTGCCACTGTGACAGCATTTTAAATTAGTTTCACTATGGTCATCAGCTTTGTGATTAGCTCTGCTTCTTGAACACCTGGTCTGACTTTAGAAATTATTTGCCATCTGGTCAAATACTAAGTAATTATAACAATTTAATGGCAGGATGAAACACTGTTAAGAGACTTGATAGTCTTGTCAAAGACTGCCATCAACTTAATAAATGTTTTCCCTTTCTGACTTTAAAGATGTTACATTTAAGGGCATCTTTGGGGTTTCCTTGGTATTAGTCTTTGCAGACATCATGTTGGTCAGAGTCCCATGAGTCCCCTTTATTCAGCAATTTCCATCACATATTAAAACAGAAGCAATTTGTAGCTCCTGTCTGACAAACATAAACCTAAAACCACACACCACACTCAACTCATCATTTGTTATTAGGATCATCGGCTTGCCGGGAATCTTGAAGCCCTTACAACATGGAACATTCAAGAGCATGGGTCTTGTTCATATGCACCATTTTGCTGTGACGGGTATCTTCTGAGGATGTATTGGAAGGCAGAATGCATTTTAATGCCATCGTGTACTTTGAGATTGGATGTCATTTGGATAATTCAATGGGAGAGATGTCCTAATGCTTAAGAGCATTTACTCTGGAGCCACACTTCTTGGTGTGGATCTCATTCTGCCACTTCCTACCTTTGTGTTCTTGGCCAAGATATTATTTATATCTTTTCTGTCATCTATAAGGCAGAGATGATGACAGGAATTACTTGATAGGGTTATAATAAAGACTGCACACAATAGTATTATTAAGTACTTAGTGCCTGACATATAAGAAGTGCTATGCAAGTATTATTAAATAAATGTGACTATAGATAACTATACATACATAAAATGTAAAAGCAAATAGAAATTCTTATTAAGAACTGGACGAGATTGGGGCACCTAGGTGGCTCAGTCGGTTAAGCATCTGACTTCAGCTCAGGTCATGATCTCGCGGTTTGTGAGTTCAAGCTCTGCATCGGGCTCTGTGCTGACAGCTCAAAGTCTGGAACCTGTTTCAGATTCTGTGTCTCTGTTTCCCTCTGCCCCTCCCCCGCTCACGGTCTGTCTCTCTCTGCCAATAATAAATAAATGTTAAAAAATTAAAAAAAAAAAGAACTGGATGAGATTAAGTCTTGGATAGATAAAAAGGCTCTAGGTGTGGGGGCACCCGGCAGGCCCAGTTGGTAGAGTATGCAACTCTAAAGCTTCAGTGTGTCCTTTTGGGAGATAGCAAAACACCTCTTTCACTCTGGACATCTCCATGTCAAGTATTGACATTTCATGTTGGAGTCTAGATGCCAGGAACTCTTGTGAACATATAATTATATATGTATTATGTGTAAACCAAAGCCCATTATTTCAGGAAGCTGCGAGCCTGAAAATGTATTTTAAGTAACACTTACTAACAAGCCATGTCTTCGTATGTGCCTTTTTGAGAAGGTTAAGAGCTGTCAGGATGAATTATACCCATCCCAGAGCTGGCCTGACTTTTATCAAGCACATCGGTGAGGGCATTTGGTCATCTGTATCTGGACACTGATACAATTTACTTAACATTAGAAGGGGAACTTCCTCCTAATGGCTAACACAGCCAACTGATGACCTGCTTTCATCACAGGGACTTCTCTAAGTATTAAGCTTGGGGCTGTGCATCAGAATGTAACAGCCCATCATTTTGACTGAGATGAATGATACAATTGTACATGACACTGGCTAAAGCAAGTGACCTATAATTAACAAACTAGGAGTGGGTATCCACCAGGCAGCACACAGCTATGTTGGAACAGCACATCTGACTTGAGTTGCAAGTGCTGGTTGGTTACTTAGCCAGTCTCGAATCCAATGAGGTATGACCACATTCAGCAGTGCCAAGGGCCATGTGAGGGCATGACTCAGCAGCCAGGTATGTAGACCACACCACCGAGACGTGGCCCAATTGGGAAGCCTCTGCAGATTTCCTGCCAAGAGGCAGAAGGTGCCAATGGACTGTATTCCATGGCACTGTGTAATGGAATTTTTTGGGTTAGTTATATCAAACACTTGGAGTCTGTTAATACCAAGTTAATAGAGCACATAACTATCAGATTGCTGTAATTAAAGAAAACACATGCTATATTTACTGAACTTCTACATTAGTGAATGCTTTTCAAGAGTTTTATCTTAATTATCAAAGTGCCAGTATTTCATTTTTCTGACATCTGGCATTTTGATAAGGCAAACTCTGGATTGGCATGGGCTGACAGGACAGAAGTGAATTCTCTATGAAGAAGACTAAACAGTTAAAGTGCCACTGTTAGAAGAAGAACCATGACTTGATAATATAAGCAGGATCCAGGATTGTTTTTAAAAAAATTACCTGGTAGGCACGGCCACTTATAACACCCCTCTGTGGCTGTGCACAATTTCTTTATAAGCCATGAATACATTAATGTTTCCCCCCAAGAGTTCCAGGCAGCTATATTTTATATTCAGCCTCCTTGTAAACTTCACAGTGTGGAGTTTCTCGACAGGTTTTAGCATATACACTATCAACACACTAATATATTCCAGTAAATTCCCAGAGCAAACTCCAAATCAAAGCTTCCCAGGGTTAAGAGGCACTAAGCACTTAAATGACCATCTGACCATCCGTAGGCCACAGAGGGAAGATGCAGACAGCTGGCTGCTGACAAGGAGGCTGCCTGCAGCTTTCTGATGCACAGTCTGTCACTGCAACTGGTGTGGATGCCCCTGATTTAATATCTTCAGTGACAGCCACACTGTAGCCTTAGCATATACAGCTTATGAGGAATATGACATTACTGGGCAAAGATTGCATAAAAGTATCATTATGGGCTGAATCTGACCCCACTTCAAATTCATAAGTTGGTACCTTAACCCTAATGTGATGGTATTTGGAAATGGGACTTTTGGGAAGTATTTGGGTTAGCTGGGGTCATGAGGGTGAGGCCCTCATGGGATCAGTGCCCTTAGAAGAAGAGAGATCAGAAGGCTTGCTCCCTCTCTTTCTCTTTCTTCCTACCAACAAGAAGGAAGAGGCCAGGAAGAGAAACATTCCAGGAACCAGTCAGGTGGCACGTTGATCTTGGACTTTTGGCCTCCAGCACTGTGAGAACTTAAGTTTCTGTTGTTCAATGCCCAAGTATGGCATTTTCTCATGGCAGCCGAGCAGACTCAGATAGCCATGTTTCATACAGAATATCACAGCTTTTGATATCGTTTGTAATTAAAACAAAGTCTGTTTTCACAGGCACTGTGTATGGCCCTTTGGAAAAAGGAGCAGATAAGATGCACATAGTTTGGCAGCTGTCCTCATGGCCCTTATTATCTAGGACTTACTGCAGGGATCTGACCTTGCCTCCCCACCTGTGTGACGACAGACACACTGTACCCATATTAGCTCTTAGAAACTTCAGTGGACAGATTCTCTTTTTGCATTCTTCACATTCCACTGGTTTTTTCCATGTGGACTCCTTACCACAGACAAGATAATAAGTAAAACAACGCAACACAAATGTGAAGAGAATTACTTTGTGGCACTAATAGAAACATGGGGGTCTTGATATTAGTGGAGACAGTAGACACTGTGGTTAAGAATGTGGGTTCCAGAGCCATGCCACATGGGTTTACATCCTGGTTCTGCTATTTACAAGATGTGCAACTTTGACCTTTTTCTTAACCTCTCTGTGCTTTTGCTCCCTTGTTATGAAAATGAAGACAATAATGGTATTTCCCTCCTGTTGTGGTTGTGATCTTTGGATGAGATAAGATATATGAAGTACATGTCCTGGAACATGGTAAGTACACAATAAATGTTAGCCTTTATTACTTACTTATATTTTATCTGTATTTTATCATGGCACTGAAAGGGAAAATAATTGCACTAGAGAAGCGGGCTGTCATTCTGAGATATAGGTCACTCATAATTAGCTCTTGAATCTATTGTACCAACATTTGGAAGCCCCACTCGGCACAGATCACAGATGGGCTTCACTTGACTTATATATAGCAGTGCTGTGAAATAGGGCAAGAAAGATATTTGCTGGTGATAATGATGCTAATTGAAATTGCACGTAATGTGTTAACCAGTTGCAGTGTTGTTAGAGCTGCCCAGATAGGGAAAAAGAAAAAATAAGCAGTGAGAAAGGTTTATCCTCTGAGGTAGACAGGAAAGAAACACTATAATTTTTTTAATGTTTATTTATTTTTGAGAGACAGCAACAGAGAGCGAGCAGGGGAGGGGCAGAGAGAGAGGCAGACACAAAATCTGAAGTAGGCTCCAGGCTCTGAACTGTCAGCAGAGTCTGATGCAAGGCTCAAACTCACAAACTGTGAGATCATGACCTGAGCTGGAGTTGAGCACTTAACAGACTGAGCCACCCAGGAGAAATACTTAAAAAAAAATTCAGTGTAAGTCTTGGCAGGGGCAACTTATAATTCTCCAAATTTGCACTTTCCCCTCCCCACCCAAACTCTCTATTTTCACCTATTTTGCTAATAATTGCATTTTCACTACAATAAAAAGATAATAGGAATTAGAAATATGACAAATATGAGCCCAACTTTTATGTCTGAAAAACATAGGTTTAAATCATGACCATGGCACTTGACATGTTTTAACTTTGGGAAATTTAATCTGACACTTGCTAGCTTGTGGCCAAAGGTCTGACTTCAGCTAGTCCTATGAAATAAAGACTGGCTGGCCTAAGTCCTCAGTTCCTGGGAGGGAGGTAGCCTCTAAATCCTTGGAGCTTCCCAAGTGACAGATATGTGTGTAATTCATCGTGGACCCTAACAGCTTATTTGCAGGAGGTGACTCAGGATGGGGCTGGGTGGGCTGGAAAGTTGGGCTATGTGATTTGAGGGTAGGGGTTTTGAGCCACATGATAGCAGTCCAAAACTGGGGGATGGGCAGGGGCTGAAGAGATTGAGTTCAGTCACATTCGATGGTTCAATCAATCATACTTACATAAAGAAACCCCCAAATCTGGACACCAAAGCTCAAGTGTGCTTCCCTGGTTGATGAGATTCTGTGGTACTGTTCACATTGATGTGATAGGAAGGTGATGTGTACTGATTCCTCAGGAAGAAAACACTAGAAGCTTTGTGTTTAGGAATTCCTAGACCTCACTGCGAGCATCTCTTCTCTTCAATGGTCCTGAATTGAATTCTTTTCCATATAATAAAGCTGTAATCACAAATACAGCACTTTCTGAGTTCTATGGGTCATTCTAGTGATCCACTGAACATCAGTGAGTGGGAAAGCCTCCATTTTCTGTCCTGCTGGTCAGAAGTGAGGCTGTCCCTGAGACTCTCAAGCTGGTGGCTGGTGTCTGAAGTGAGGGTAGGCTTGTGGAAGACTGTGACCCTAACCTGTGATGGGTTTATTCTCAGAAGCCACTTTATCTAGTTACATCTTCACTACACAATTCAGAAGGCACGTTTAAAAAAATCCGGTAAACAATATAGTCTAGTAGAGAGGTTCTAAAAGTGTGAGTCCTGGAGGAGTGAGAATCATCTGAGAGCTCGTTAGGGATGCAGATTCCCAAGTACCACCCAGGCCTCCTGCATGAGAAGCCCTGGCATGACGCCTAGCACTGTGTGCTCTCACAGATCCTTTGGTTCTGATATAGGATGCAGTCTTTGGTTTGGGAACAAACATTCCAACAACTAGACACAGAATCTAGAGCTGGATATAGCTTGGACTTGAATCCCTCCCTGCACCCCCCCCCCCCACCACCGCACCATTTATTAGCTGTGTTACCTTGGGCAAGTTGTTGAACCTCTCTGAGCCTTGCTTTCCCACCTGGAAATATGAAAATAGTAATAGAATACCCCACGCAGTTTTCTTGAAGGATAAGTGGGTTAATATATATAAAGTACTTAGAATAGGACATGGAACATTGCTTTATAACTGTTGATGGCCATTATCTATAAAACAAAGGTATTGCTATTTGTTCTGTGGTGAACATCGAATTATATTACATATAATATACTCTGTGGTACATATCCCACAATCAGTGAATAATCATTATTTTATTATGTGCAACTTCAACTCATTCTAGGCATGGAGTAAATATCACAATTATTTTGCTGAGGAGCAAGTGGAAGTTATAATCAAGCTGCTTGGAATTTCCTTCACAAGGTTGAGCTGTCCCATCTCTGACTCCTTGCTGAGCCAAATATCAGTGATTTTATTGGAAATGCCTTTCTGGGCACTGACTTCAAACTAATACTGAGGAGAAAACTACAATTTGTTTCTCATCAGACTCAACTGGTTGCTCAAGATGGAGAGATTTCAGTATTTTCTACTTCAATCATCACTTATGATACTTTGTGACATTTTTGTGATGATTTTAAAATCAGAAGTATTCTGGTTAATTTATTGATTTTTAATTAAAATGATATTTTAATTTCATTGTAGACCTGCAGAAATGCAGTGTTTCTCAAAGACTTTCAGAAATACATCTGCATCAGAATTGTCTGGGGTGTTTATGGCTAAAAATAAAACAAAAGAAATCTGAATGAAAACCTCAAGCATGGATATTGAGCTTTGAGAGGTACTGTTCTCAGAAATAAAAGAACATCAGAAAACAAAACAAAATTAAAAATCCCTAAAATTCCAAGAGGTATTATAAACCCAGAAGGGGTAGTTGAAGATGTAGATTCAGAAGAGGGACTTGATGGTATCTGAGGACAAGGGAGAGGTGAGAAGGAAATACAACAAAGAGTCTCAGGAGCCAGGACCAGTTATTATAGAGATGACACAGGCAGCCTTTTTTAACTGAAAACAGAACCACAAGCTCTTTATGACTGAGACATGATGAGTTTTTCTGTCTTTCTGCAGCATGGACCTCCATAAACCTCTGATTATTTCTGTGCTAAGCAGGGCCCATCAGGGTCAGGGCTCACCATTCCTGGGTGGGGGGCGGAATTAATTTTTTAATGACATGGTATAAGTGCAACCACATATCATGTGCCCCAACTGTCATTTCACACTTTCAGTCACTTTATATAAATAGAGTACAAGGTATTTCCTTGTTTCTACAGGTCTCCTCAAGGCAAGACATATGTTTGCAATCCAGGGTGACAGTGACTCTTCTCATCTCAATGTATGGAAAGCAAAGAGAATCTGTTTGCTGTTCTCATGGGTCCATTAATGAGACATGTTTTTTTTTTCTTGTACAGGTGCAATGAATAGAATAGAGAGACACACAAGCATAATGAAAGATTTACCTATGCTAAAGAGATTTAGTGATGTCTAAATAACTTAGAGCTAAAAATAGAGAAACTAGATGACTTTACCTCTAGATAATTTGCCAGACTCTTGTTCAAGTTCTGGTACCATTTTTTTTTTACTTGTTCTGCTAAAATGAGACTTGTCAAGGATTATATCTTCCTTTCTAACTAGTCTTCTAGAGGAGGTATCAGTGAACTATAAAATGGAAGTATATACAGAAGGGGAAACTGTCTAAACAATGCCTAAGATGGATGATTGATCATTGAATAAATAGAAATTATTTCTGGGATGTCTTGCCATCAGAAAACACAGAGTAAAGATGCAACAGCGTGGGTCAAAGGTGTGTGTGTGTGGGCGGGGGGGAGGGGGGAGGGAAGAATGGTAGGGCAACAACATAAGCAAGTTGGCCAGTTAGGTAATCTGAAACATTCCTGCTACCAAGACACCTAGAAGTGCTGGATGCAATGCAGCAAATATACTTTTTTTTTTTAAATTAACATTTATTTATGTTTGAGAGAAGGAGAGAGAGCAAGCAGGGGAGGGGCAGAGAGACAGACACAGACTCTGAAGCAAGCTCCAGGCTCTGAGCTGTCAACACAGAACCCGGCATGGGGCTCAAACTCACAGACTGTGAGATCATGACACGAGCCGAAATCAGACGCTTAACCAACTGAGCCACTCAGGTACCCCTACAATACAGCAAATATAATTTTTTTTTAAAGATTTTTTTTTAATTTTTTTTTTCAACGTTTATTTATTTTTGGGACAGAGAGAGACAGAGCATGAACGGGGGAGGGGCAGAGAGAGAGGGAGACACAGAATCGGAAGCAGGCTCCAGGCTCTGAGCCATCAGCCCAGAGCCCGACGCGGGGCTCGAACTCGCGGACCGCGAGATCGTGACCTGGCTGAAGTCGGACGCTTAACCGACTGCACCACCCAGGCGCCCCAGCAAATATAATTTTAAAGGCAGAGGTGAACTTGTAGGAAAGTAAGGAGGAATTCCCAAGGGCCCAAAGCAAGGAGAAAACTATAAACAATGGTCAGTGGGTACCAAGCCACAGCTGCCCTGGGAATTTTGTCATTTCAATAATCAGGAAGCATATACTTAATGGCCATTAAAAAAATGTGCACAATCAAAATGGAGGACTGTAACTGTGAAATTTGCATTAGCCCAGGCCTTAGAATGGAAATCTTTAATAAAAAGAAATTGCTCATTGATGAAAGGAGAAAATGTAGGTTATTGGGGTGCCTGGGTGTCTCAGTTGGTTAAGTGTTCAACTCTTGATTTCAACTCAGGTCTTGATCTAGCTGTTGTGAGTTCGAGCCTGACATTGGGTTCCATGCTGGACATGAAGACTGATGATGTTTTGGGGTGATGGGTAGTCTGGAGCTGACAACCAAGAAAAAAATTCTCGTAGAGGTCTTTGGTGCAAAAAGGTGAATCATCTTATTAAAGCATGGGGACAGGACCCATGGTCACAAAGAGCTGCACTGGGGTTATGAAGAATGGCTCCTTATATACTATGAAGTTGGGGAGGTAAAGTCAAAGGGAGGCCTCCAGAGGGACTATGATATGCTAAAGAGGACTCCTAAGACACCTGAGGCCTTGCTCTTGTCAAGCTAAGGTTGGTTTTCCCTCTAGTAACGCATTAAAAGTAAGACAGTAGGGAGTTCCTGGAGAAATGTTTTACTCTGCCTGCCTCAAGTATCTGTCAATGGGCTGCAGGTTATAAGGAAATTTAATTTTACCTGCCACTTTCTTCTTGCCTTTGTTCCCCACATCACTATGGAAGGGTGATGTTGGGGCTCCAGGAAATTGAGTCTACAGGTTTCTGGAGATTAGGCTATTGGTAAGATTGCCTTTTTCTTATAATTTACTAAGACATTTGTAAACTGATGGCGACTCATGCCCTGTATGTATGACTGTGGTCTCTATCAGTTAGTCATTTGTTTTCTTTCCTTTCCTTTGTCCTTGGCAGCCAGGAGTGCCTGGGGAATATCACACATATCCCACTTGGTGGGGGGGTGGTGTGTTAACTCTTATTTTGCCCTCAGCTTGCCTTATGTTCCCTTATCAAAGACTACTTAAAAAGAAATAAAATAAAATAAAGATTAAAAAACAAGCCTCATGATTTAAAAAAAAAAAAAGAAAGAAAGAAAGGAGAAAATGCAGAAGCTTATTTATTTTTCATAATATGAGTTTGGTGCAAAAAATATTCACACTCTACCTAAAATCTGTAATCAAAACTTTTCCATAAAGATAGGCTTAAAGTTTGAATTTATATTATCTTATAATCTCAAATCTCTCAAATGCAAAGGTAATATAAAAGGCTAGAAACACCACTGAGGTGCCTACAAAGACAAATACACAATTTATTTGGAGCTGTAACTTTTGAATCCAGGGGGCATACGATTCCACAAATACGACTTTACTGAAAATGTATTCACAATCCAAAATTATAAAACGTGGGGACACATAGCACAATAAGCAAGAATCATCACAAAAGACAAATAACAGGAGGTAACGTTACAAGAATTTCAGATAATGGAAGTAATGTAGACAGAAACTATAAAACAAGCTTGTTTAGAAATAACAAAAGTTAAAAGTAAATAACAACATGAGAAATAAATAAGATGCTATCAGCCAAGACCAGGCATAATTGAGAAGAACAGAAGGTGAAGAGGCAGGCAAATTGGTTTCTGGAATTTCTCCACCACTTACTATGAGCTTTATGTCTTTGATTAAGTTATTTAATCTGTCTAAACTGATTCATCTTGAAGATATACTCTTGATTTTTCTGTCTCAAGACAGAGGTTATTAAACCATTTTCTCATTGGCTTGAGAGGACAATAATGCTCACGCACGTGGCGCCCACGGAGGGAACTAAGACAGCCCAAAGGGCTGCTGTCAGCTAGGTGGTATGGAGGCAAAAGGCTGTATGCACCCCTTTGGTCAACACCAGCTTGCAGGTGGAGGGCCCAGTGGGCATTCTAGCTGGCATCACTAACAACAAAAGTACCCAGGTCAGCAAATCTCACATTTTGTTTGCTAGTGTTATTATCTTTTTTGATCCAGATATTTCCACTTTCAGAATGTGGATTTCATTTGTACAGATTAGAATTCTTTGTTCAATACAGGATTAAATATTAGCACAATTATGAAATTGAATTCTTTTTACCATAAATCTTAATTTCAGTGGAAATTAGAGTCCGAGTGGGGGCAAGGAATGGTGGCTGGTGGAGTTCACTGGCAGACAAGGTTACTGACCATACCTACTGTGGTGCACACCATGTCTGGGTCTGTAGGTATTTATCTCCAGGCATTTACCTAAAGGAAATTACTGGAAATCAAAGTAAATCCAAGCAACATTCATGTAGGTACAAATGAACCTCCAGTAATCCTGTAGACATATATTTATTTCAGGATGTTTTACCAGTACCAATCATTTTGGAAGAAGGAAACAAGGATATAATTTCCTTTCCCCATTTGTCTGCAATTAAAGCATTTAGTATTGTGCATGGGGACCAGCCACTATTAGCACATTTGAAAAGAAAGGCTGTGAAATCACTTCTCCAATAGGAAGTTCATGTTGGATGACAGGGTACCTTTTTCTTGCCTGAGAAAATGACACTTTGCAGAAATGTGTAAAGACATGAATTGTCACAGGGAGTTACTTCCCTAGTAATTGTCTTTGTAAGAGGTCAGGCTGAACAACTTTTAATAGAGTCAGTCATGGTGGGAGAAGATGTTGCCGAGAGGATTCATACTAAATCAACTCAGTATTTTATGAAGGATATGTGTGAGCCTTTCAGCAGTGAATTGCTGATTTACATTAGCTCAGCTTAAAATAAAAGTGCATTATGAGAAAACCTAGATGATAACGTGGGAAAAATAATTTTCATATTCTTCCTTTGTATGGATGTCACTGGAAGCTGTTTGAGGGAGTATTGCTATTTTTTTAAGATGCTGCATGACTTTGTAAGAAAAATCTGGTTACATATTTCTCAACGTTGAATTTTATGCAGCCTTCAGCATGTCCACAAATTACTCATACAAGATAGTAAATTTCACAAAGTAATCCTTGCATAAAAGACATTGGTCTTTTCTTGCCCTCCAACTCCAACTGAGGGATGAAAGTATGATTAAACACCTGCAAATCAATCAATATGATAAAGTAAATTAACAAATATGAAGAATAAAAATCATATGACTATCTCAATAGATGCAGATAAAGTATATGACAAAATTCAACATTTATTTAATATAAAAAATCTTAAACTAGATACAAAGGTAATGTACTTCACTTTAATAAAAGCCATATATGGGAAGCTTACAACTAACATCACACTCTCTGAAGAGAAGCTGGCAGCTCTTCCTCTAGGATAAGGAACAAGACAAGGATGTCCACTCTTGCCACATCCATTCAACATAGTATTGGAACATACATTCAACTCCTAATCAGAGGGACTAGGCAATAAATAAATAAATAAATAAATAAATAAATAAATAAATGGCATCCAAATTAGAAAGGAAGAAGTAAAATCGTCATTTGCAGATGACATGATATTCTATATAAAAATCCTAAAGACCTTACCCCAAAACTTGTAGAACTAATAAATGAATTCTGTAGAGTTTCAAAATACAAAATCAGCATTCAAAAACCTGTTGTGTTTCTACATACTAATTGCAAACTATCAGAAAGAGAAATAAAGAAAACAATTCCATTTTCAGTTGCATCAACAAAATGAAATATCTAGGAATAAATTTAACCAAGGATGTTAAAGATCTATACACTGAAAACTATAAGACCTCAATGAAAAAAAAAAAAAACTGAAGAAGACACAAATAATGGAAAGATGTTCCATGCTTATGGATTTGAAGAATGAATATTGTTAAAATGTCCATACGATTCAAAGCAGTCTAAAGATACTATGCAATCCCTATCAAAATTCCAACGGTATTTTACACAGAAGTAGAATAAACAATCCTAAAATTTGTATGGAACCACAGAAGACCTTGAATAACCAAAGCAATTTTGAGAAAGAACAACAAAACTAGAGGCATCACACTCCCTGGTTTTATTATATATTACAAAACTATATTCAGAATAGTATGGTATTGGCAAAAACAGACACAAAGATCAATGAATCAGAATAGAGAGCCCAGAAATAAACCTTTGCATATATAGTCAATTAATTTATGGCAAAGTTGAAGGAATATATAATGGGGAAAGGACATGATGTTGGGAAACCTGGACAGCCACATGCAACAGAATGAAACTGGACCACTGTCTTACACCATAGACATTATCAACACAAAATGACTTGAATATTTGAAAGAAATGTAGGTGAGTAAGCTCTTGGTGATGAATTTTGGATGTGACACTAGAAACAAAGGCAACAAAAACAACAACAAACACGTGAGATTACATCAAACTGAAAAGCTTCTGCATGGCAAAGGAAACCATCGACAAAATGAAAAGGCAGCATAATGAATGAGAGAAAAAAATTTGCAAATCATATATTTGGTACAGAGTTAATATCCAAAATATATTAAGAACTCCTATAACTCAATACCAGAAAATCCATAAAATCCAACTTAAAAACGGGCAGAGGATCTGAATAGACATTTTTGAAAGCAGACATACAGATGGCCAACACGTATATGAAAAGATGCTCAACTTCACTAACCATCAGGGAAATACAAATCAACCACAATGAGAGATCACCTCACATCTATCAGAATGGGCATCATCAAAAAGATACCAGATAACAAATGCTGGTGAAGATGTGGAGAAAAGGGAACATTTGTGCACTGCTGATGGGAATTTAAATTGGTGCAGCCATTTTGGAAAACAGTATGGAAGTTTCTCAAAAAATTAAAAGTAGAATTGCCATATGATCCAGCAATTGTACTTCTGGTTATTTATCTGAAGGAAATGAAAACACTAAATTCATAACCATATAAACATCCTTTTATTAATTGCAGTATTGTTTACAATAGCCAAAATATGGACATAAGTGTTCATCAATGGATGAATGTATAAAGAAATTACACACACACACACACACACACACACACACACACACACACAATGGTATACTATTCAGACATAAAGAATGTAATCTTGCCACTTTTAAAAACATGGATGGACCTTGAGGACATAAAACTAAGTGAGATAAATCAGACAGAGAAAGACAAATACCATATGATCTCACTTATATGTAGAATAAAAAAAAAAAAAAAAAACCAAAAACATGCTCATAGATACAGAGAACAGATTGATGGTTGCCAGAGATGGGAGATGGGGGTTGAATGAAATGGATAAAGGGGTCAAAAGGTATAAACTTCCAGTAATAAAAGAAATAAGTCCTGGGGATGTCATGTACAGCATGGTGACTATAGTTAGTAATACTGTACTGCATATTTAAGAGTTGTTAAGAGAACATACCTTAAAATTTCTCATCATAAGATAAAGCAGTTCCATAATTATATATGGTGATGGATGTTAACTAGATTTAAGGGTGATAATTTTGCAGTATATGCAAATATTAAATCATTATGTTGTACATCCAAAACTAAAATTATGTTGTTTTTCAATTATGCTTCAGTTAAAAAAAACAAAAATACTAAGAAAATAATTTTTAATATAAAAGTACTACTAACTTTTAAAAGTACTAACACATTAAAAAACAAGTTGTGTTCATACAAAATGTTAATAAGTTCCTTTTATTTGTCCCCATGGCCAAAGTGGCCTTACAGCAATGAACCCTAATGGAATGTGTTGCTCGGGGTCAGGAGTGCTGCAATTTTGCTTCTATTTATTCTTTCTTGTCCACTGAAGTATGTGATGCAAACTGTCCCAGCAAAGTGAATTAGTTATAGATAATTTGCCACCCCCAATTTCTCCATTGAATAATCCCTTCAATATGGTTGGCCACTTCTTTTCAGTATGTTTCTGGTTTCCTTTTAGCTTACAGACCATGCCTTTAACTGGTTTCTCTTCCTCTACATAGCATTTACATCCTGGAGTCCTCATGGCTCATTTCCGGACTCTTACTTATTTCTATATGTACTCTTTCTTTAGACTCACTTATTCTTAGACTCAAAAGTCCATGCATATATGCTGGAAATTCCCTGGTATATGTCTTCTTCCAGGCCTCTCGTCTTAGAACTAAATGGGGTAACAAACCTTTTACTTGAGATCATTATTTGTGGGCTTCATGTAAGGCTTTCAGGTTCATGGCTTCTTTCCACAAACCTGCTCACCTTCCAGTTGTCTCACTGACAATAAAATGTATCACCATCTTCCCAGTGTTTCAAACCCAAACATAGGAATCCCCTTCTTTCTCTCATTTCGCACGTCTATTACATACACAAGTAGTAGCAATTCTACTTCCAAAATGTTTCTTAATTCTATCAATCTTCTTCATCTCCATGGCCACTCCCTTTATCCAAGCCATCGACTACATTTACCAGTCAGGTATGACTGTGTTCTAGTAGGTGTTTTGTTGTTGTTGGTGGTGGTGGTGGTGGCTTTTTTGTTGTCATTGTTGTTTACCTGCAAACCATACCCAACTCCCAATCAATTCTCCATAAAGCAGCTAGAAATAATTTCCCCATACATAAATCTAACCATGTGGTTTCCACCCCCAGTTTCACCAAGAAATTTGTATGATGGTCATGTCCACATGTTCCATATTGTATAGAAGATTCAATATGTAGGGGATATGTCTTTGAACATATTTGAGCTTATTATATTTATACTCTTAATATCATCTTTCTAATTATCTTTTCATAAAGGACAAGGAAACACTTGCTTCCATGACAAGGGAAAATATCTTATTTTTTCAATGTCCTAGATTACAAATTCTTTGAGGGCTCAAGTAACCTATAATTCCTTGCACATTAACTGTGCCTTTCTATTGAGGAGAATCTAGGGTGTTAGTGTTTGAATGGAGCTTACACACTGTACAATAGATATCCAACTGACATGCGACAGTAATTCTTCAGTGTCTGTCAGCATACCATATTTAAGAATATACAGTTAGCCCTTGGGGCGCCTGTGTGGCTCAGTTGGTTGAAAGTCCACCTTCAGGTCAGGTCATGATCTCACAGTTAGTGAGTTCGAGCTTCCCGACGGGCTCTGTGCTGACAGCTCAGAACCTGGAGCCTGCTTCGATTCTGTGTCTCCCTCTCTCTCTGTCCCTCCCAAGCTTAGTCTCTCTCTCTCTCTTTCAAAATAAATAAACATTAAAAAAATTTAGTGGTGCCTGGGTGGCTCACTCAGTCGGGTAAGTGTCCAACTTTGTCTCAGGTCATGATCTCACAGCTCATGAGTTCAAGACCCAGGTCAGGCTTTGTGCTGACTGCTCAGTGCCTGGAGCCTGCTTCGGATTCTGTGTCTCCCTCTTCCTCTACCCCTTCCCCACGCATGCTCTCTTTGTCTCTCTCTCAAAAATAAACATTATATATATATTTTTAATTTATAAAAAAGAATATACAGTTAGCCCTTCAGCAACATGAGTTTGAACTATTTGGTTCCATTTATATGCAAATTTTTTCAATAAACAAACCGGAAAAAATTTTTTGACATTTGAAACAAGTTAAAAAAATACACAAATTGCATAGCTTAGGGTATCAAAAAAACTTAAGAAAAGTTAGGTATGTCATGAATGCACAAAATATGTGTGTATTCTAGACTAATAATTTATTGCCATAAAATATACACAAGTCTATTTCAAAAATTAGTTTATCTAAACTTATGCACACAAACACAGATCTTATATATGGCATCATTTTCAGTTGAGAAAAATGTAAACAAACACAAAGGTGCCATATTAAATCATAACTACATAAAATTAACTGTAGTTCATAGAATCCTACTGTGATAATTTTGCAGCCACCTCCTGTCGTTATTGTAGTGAGCTCAAGTATTGTGAGTAAATGCTTAAAATGCCCTGTGACGTTCATCATCTCCATGTGAGCAGTTCATCTTTCCAGTAAATTGCATAGCACAGTAAAAAGTGATCTCTTGTGATTCTCCTGTATTTTTTAGAGTGTTTAGTGCAATATTGTAAGCTTTGAATAACATTATGGGACCCATATGAAGTGCCATTAGTGATGCTGTAAGTAGTCCCAAGAAGCATAGAAAAGTCATGACATTACAAAAAAAGAGTTGAATTGCTTGGTATGTATCATAGATTGAGGTCTGTGGCTGAGGTTGCCCACCATTTCAAACTACATGAGTCCAAAGTAAGGACCACTGTAAAAAAAGGAAAAGGAAATTTGTCAAGCTGTTGCTGCAGCTATACCAGCAGGTATAAAACATTGCACTTTTTGCAACATAACTTTATATTTCAAATACAAAATTCAGCTTTAATGTGGATGCAGAATTGTTACAGAAAAGGCATACCTGTCGACTCAAATATAATTTGAGAGAAAGAAAAGTCATATGAGAACTTAAAGCAAAAGGCAGGTGAATAATCTAAATCTGGGGAATTTAATACCAGTAAAGGATGGTTTGATAATTTTAGAAAGAGGTTGAGCTTAAAAAAATGTCAAGATAACAGGAGAAGCATCTCTGCCAGCCAAGAGGCAGCAGATGAGTTCCCAGACACCATTAAGAAAATCACTGAGGAGAAAGGATGTCTGCCTGAACAGGTTTTTAGTGCAGATGAAAAGTGCCCTATTCTGGGGGAAAAACGTCACAAAAGACATTTATTAGTAGGAAGGAAGCAAGTACCAGAATTTAAGGCAGGAAGGGATAGGCTAACTCTACTGTTTTGTGCAAATGTAGTCAGGTTTATGATCAGGACTGCCCTTACTATAAAGTTGTTAACCCTTGAGCCTTGAAGGGAACAGATAAATACCAGTTGCTCATCTTTTGACTGCACAAAGGGAAAGTTTGGACAATGAGAACACTTTTTCCAGGTTGGTTCCATTAATGCTTTGTCTCTGAAGTCAGGAAGTGTCTTGACAGTAAGAACTTCCTTTTAAAGTTCTTTTGATATTAGACAATGTTCCTTGCCACCCAGAACCCCATGAGCTCAACACTGAAGGTGTCAAAGTAGTCTACATGCCCCCAAATGCAATATTTCTATCTCAGCCTCCAGATCTGGGGGTAAAGGCTCATTACACATGGTACTCTGTGGAAAGGATTGTCAATACTATGGAAGAGAATCCCAACAGAGAGAACATCATCAAAGTCTGGAAGGATTACACCATTAAAGAATCTGTAATTATAGAAAAAGCCGTGAAAGCCATCAAACCTCAAACAATAAATTCCTGCTGGAGAAAACTGTGTCCAGATGTTGCAAATAACTTCACAGGATTTATGACAGCGATGATCAAAGAAATAATGAAAAAAAGGTTGTAGATATGGCCAAAAGGTGGCGGGGAGAAAGCTCTCAAGGTATGGATCTCAGAGAAATTCAAGAGCTAATAGACACCACACCAGAAGAATTAACAAACTTGATGGTGATGAGTGCATCCAAACCGGTGCCTGATGATGAGGAATAAGATGTACAAGAAGCAATCCCAGAAATCAAGTTGACATTAAACAATCTGGCAGAAATCTTTCAATTATTCAGACTACTTTTAACCATGTTTGTGACCTGGATTTTTATGATATGGATACTGGAACCAAAGCAATTGTGGAAGAAGAGTTGGTACCATATAGAACCACTTTTGGAGAAATGAAAAAGCAAAAACGTCAGACAAATTATAGCATATTTCTGTAAAGTTACATCAGGTGTGCATGCATCTTCTGCCCCCTCTCTACCTCCTCCACCTCTGCCACCCCCTGAGACAGCAAGACCCACCCCTCCTCTTCTTACTCAACGTGAAAAAAACAAGGAAAACCTCTATGATGATCCACTTCCATTTAATGAATAGCAAATAATCAACATTCTTTGTAGTTAATAAACTTATCTGGTGTGTATGTGAGTGTCTGTGTGGAAATCTAGTAAGACTCTATGGGAAGAAGTGTACAGGACACTTTGTGTCCTACATCATTATCATTGCCTAAATATTCATCATGCAGAACATCGTATGCAAGAGTCTTGTGGAAGAGAATAGACTATCCTTACATAGGGATGAAGGTGAATGATGCCTAATACAAAATTAATAATGTGTTAGTTTTTTATTAGTTTTATAACTTTACTTTCAAAGAATTACTTTACCATATGCCTTACTCTTTCATAATTAAAGAAACCGTGGATCAGGCTATTATACCCACAAGTTAGGTTTTTTTTAATGTAACAGTGTTTGCAATGCTGTATTATGAATATTACTGTAATACTGTATGCCATAAAAATCTTGTAATCATTCATTTATTACTGTATAGCCTAGGAACCATGAAGCATTTGTATGAAGTACATTAGGTGACCATAAAGCACTGTATTGCTGCTTCTTCATGACCAATTTGTAAATCATTATACCCGTAAATAAATTGGAATTTTTTTCATTTTATTTTTTTTCCCAATATATGAAGTTTGTTGTTAAATTGGTTTCCATACAACACCCAGTGCTCATCCCAAAAGGTGCCCTCCTCAATACCCATCACCCACCCTCCCCTTCGTCCCGCCCCATCAACCCTCAGTTCTCAGTTTTTAAGATCTCTTATGCTTTGGCTCTCTCCCACTCTAAACACTTTTTTTTCTCTTCCCCTCCCCCATGGGTTTCTGTTAAGTTTCTTAGGATCCACATAAGAGTGAAAACATATGGTATCTGTCTTTCTCTGTATGATTATTTCACTTAGCATCACACTCTCCAGTTCCATCCACGTTGCTACAAAGGGCCATATTTCGTTCTTTCTCATTGCCAAGTAGTACTCCATTGTGTGTATAAACCACAATTGCTTTATCCATTCAGCAGTTGATGGACATTTAGGCTCTTTCCATAATTTGGCTATTGCTGAGAGTGCTGCTATAAACATTGGGGTACAAGTGCCCCTATGCATCAGTACTCCTGTATCCCTTGGGTAAATTCCTAGCAGTGCTATTGCTGGGTCATAGGATAGGTCTATTTTTAATTTTTTGAGGAACCTCCACACTGTTTTCCAGAGTGGCTGCACCAATTTGCATTCCCACCAACAGTGCAAGAGGGTTCCCATTTCTCCACATCCTCTCCAGCATCTATAGTCTTCTGATTTGTTCATTTAGGCCACTCTGACTGGCGTGAGGTGATATCTGAGTGTGGTTTTGATTTGTATTTCCCTGATGAGGAGCGACGTTGAACATCTTTTCATGTGCCTGTAGGCCATCCATATGTCTTCTTTAGAGAAGTGTCTATTCATGTTTTCTGCCCATTTCTTCACTGGGTTATTTGTTTTTCAGGTGTGGAGTTTGGTGAGCTCTTTATAGATTTTGGATACTAGCCCTTTGTCCGATACGTCATTTGCAAATATCTTTTCCCATTCCGTTGGTTGCCTTTTAGTTTTGTTGGTTGTTTCCTTTGCTGTGCAGAAGCTTTTTATCTTCATGAGGTCCCAATAGTTCATTTTTGCTTTTAATTCCCTTGCCTTTGGGGATGTGTCAAGTAAGAAATTGCTACAGCTGAGGTCAGAGAGGTTTTTTCCTGCTTTCTCCTCTAGGGTTTTGATGGTTTCCTGTCTCACATTCAGGTCCTTTATACATTTTGAGTTTATTTTAGTGAATGGTGTGAGAAAGTGGTCTAGTTTCAACCTTCTGCATGTTGCTGTCCAGTTCTCCCAGCACCATTTGTTAAAAAGACTGTCTTTTTTCCATTGGATGTTCTTTCCTGCTTTGTCAAAGATTAGTTGGCCATACGTTTGTGGGTCTAGTTCTGGGGTTTCTATTCTATTCCATTGGTCTATGTGTCTGTTTTTGTGCCAATACCATGCTGTCTTGATGATGACAGCTTTGTAGTAGAGGCTAAAGTCTGGGATTGCGATGCCTCCTGCTTTGGTCTTCTTCTTCAAAATTACTTTGGCTATTCGGGGCCTTTTGTGGTTCCACATGAATTTTAGGATTGCTTGTTCTAGTTTTGAGAAGAATGCTGGTGCAATTTTGATTGGGATTGCATTGAATGTGTAGATAGCTTGGGGTAGTATTGACATGTTGACAATATTTATTCTTCCAATCCATGAGCAGGGAATGTCTTTCCATTTCTTTATATCTTCTTCAATTTCCTTCATAAGCTTTCTATACCTTTCAGCATACAGATCTTTTACATCTTTGGTTAGATTTATCCCTGGGTATTTTATGCTTCTTGGTGCAATTGTGAATGGGATCAGTTTCTTTATTTGTCTTTCTGTTGCTTCATTGTTAGTGTATAAGAATGCAACTGATTTCTGTACATTGATTTTGTATCCTGCAACTTTGCTAAATTCATGTATCAGTTCTAGCAGACTTCTGGTGGAGTCTATCGGATTTTCCATGTATAATATCATGTCATCTGCAAAAAGTGAAAGCTTAACTTCATCTTTGCCAATTTTGATGCCTTTGATTTCCTTTTGTTGTCTGATTGCTGATGCTAGAACTTCCAGCACTATGTTAAACAACAGCCGTGAGAGTGGACATCCCTGTCATATTCCTGATCTCAGGGAAAAAGCTCTGAGTTTTTCCCCATTGAAGATGATGTTAGCTGTGGGCTTTTCATAAATGGCTTTTATGATGTTTAAGTATCTTCCTTCTATCCCGAATTTCTCAAGGGTTTTTATTAAGAAAGGGTGCTGGATTTTGTCAAAGGCCTTTTCTGCATCGATTGACAGGATCATATGGTTCTTATCTTTTCTTTTATTAATGTGATGTATCACGTTGATTGATTTGCGAATGTTGAACCAGCCCTGCATCCTAGGACTGAATCCCACTTGATCATGGTGAATAATTCTTTTTATATGCTGTTGAATTCGATTTGCTAGTATCTCATTGAGAATTTTTGCATCCATATTCATCAGGGATATTGGCCTGTAGTTCTCTTTTTTTACTGGGTCTCTGTCTGGTTTAGGAATCAAAGTAATGCTGGCAGAATGAGTGTGGAAGTTTTCCTTCCCTTTCTATTTTTTGGAATAACTTGAGAAGGATAGGTGTTATCTCTACTTTAAACGTCTGGTAGAACTCCCCTGGGAAGCCATCTGGTCCTGGACTCTTATTTATTGGGAGATTTTTGATGACTGATTCAATTTCTTTGCTGGTTATGGGTCTGTTCAAGCTTTCTATTTCCTCATGATTGAGTTTTGGAAGAGTGTGGGTGTTCAGGAATTTGTCCATTTCTTCCAGGTTGTCCAGTTTGTTGACATATAATTTTTCATAGTATTCCCTGATAATTGCTTGTATCTCTGAGGGATTGGTTGTAATAATTCCATTTTCATTCATGATTTTATCTATTTGGGTCATCTCCCTTTTCTTTTTGAGAAGCCTGGCTAGAGGTTTGTCAATTTTGTTTATTTTTTCAAAAAACCAACTCTTGGTTTCGTTGATCTGCTCTACAGTTTTTTTAGATTCTATATTGTTTATTTCTGCTCTGATCTTTATTATTTCTCTTCTGCTGGATTTAGGCTGTCTTTGCTGTTCTGCTTCTGTTTCCTTTAGGTGTGCTGTTAGATTTTGTATTTGGGATTTTTCCTGTTTCTTGAGATAGGCCTGGATTGCAATGTATTTTCCTCTCAGGACTGCCTTTGCTGCATCCCAAAACGTTTGGATTGTTGTATTTTCCTTTTCATTTGTTTCCATATACTTTTTAATTTCTTCTCTAATGCCTGGTTGACCCATTCATTCTTTAGTAGGGTGTTCTTTAACCTCCATGCTTTTGGAGTTTTTTCCAGACTTTTTTCTGTGGTTAATTTCAAGCTTCCTAGCATTGTGGTCTGAAAGTATGCATGGTATGATTTCAAGTCTTTTATACATATGAAGGGCTGTTTTGTGACCCAGTATGTGATCTATCTTGGAGAAGGTTCCATGTGCACTCGAGAAGAAAGTATATTCTGTTGCTTTGGGATGCAGAGTTCTAAATATATCTGTCAAGTCCATCTGATCCAATATATCATTCAGGGCCCTTGTTTCTTTATTGACCATGTGTCTAGATGATCTGTCCATTCCTGTAAGTGGAGTGTTAAAGTCCCCTGCAATTACCACATTCTTTCAATAAGGTTGCTTATGTTTGTAATTGTTTTATGTATTTGGGGGCTCCCGTATTCAGCACATAGACATTTATAATTGTTAGCTCTTCCTGATGGATAGACCCTGTGACTAGTATATAATGCCCTTCTTCATCTCTTGTTTCAGTCTTTAATTTAAAGTCTAGTTTGTCTGATATAAGTATGGCTACTCCAGCGTTCTTTTGACTTCCAGTGGCATGATAAATAGTTCTCCATCCCCTCACTCTCAATCTGAAGGTGTCCTCAGGTCTAAAATGAGTCTCTTGTAGACAGAAAGTAGATGGGTCTTGTTTCTTTATCCATTCTGATACCCTATGTCTTTTGGTTGGCGCATTTTGTCCATTCACATTCAGTGTTATTATAGAAAGATACGGGTTTAGAGTCATTGTGATGTCCGTAGGTTTCATGCTTGTCGTGATGTCTCTGGTACTTTGTCTCACAGGATCACCCTTAGGATCTCTTGTAGGGCTGGTTTAGTGGTGACAAATTCCTTCAGTTTTTGTTTGTGTGGGAAGACCTTTATCTCTCCTTCTATTCTAAATGACAGACTTGCTGGATAAAGGATTCTCAGCTGCATATTTTTTCTGTTCAGCACGTCGAAGATCTCGTGCCAATGCTTTCTGGCCTGCCAAGTTTCAAAAGAGAGATCAGTCACGAGTCTTATAGATCTCCCTTTATATGTTAGGGCACGTTTATCCCTTGCTGCTTTCAGAATTTTCTCTTTATCCTTGTAATTTGCCAGTTTGACTATGATATGTCGTGCAGAAGATCGATTCAAGTTATGTCTGAAGGGAGTTCTCTGTGCCTCTTGGATTTTAATGCCTTTTTCCTTCCCCAGATCCGGGAAGTTCTCAGCTATGATTTCTTCAAGTACATCTTCAGCACCTTTCCCTCTCTTCCTCCTCTGGGATACCAATTATACATATATTATTTCTTTTTAGTGCATCACTTAGTTGTCTAATTTTCCGCTCATACTCCTGGATATTTTTATCTCTCTTTTTCTCAGCTTCTTCCTTTTCCATAATTTTATCTTCTAGTTCACCTATTCTCTCCTCTGCCTCTTCAATCCGAGCCATAGTTGTCTCCATTTTATTTTGCAGTTCATTGATAGCATTTTTTAGGTCCTCCTGGCTGTTCCTCAGTCCCTTGATCTCTGTAGCAAGAGATTCTCTGCTCTCCTTTATACTGTTTTCAAGCCCAGTGATTAATTTTATGACTATTATTCTAAATTCACTTTCTGTTATATTGTTTAAATCCTTTTTGATCAGTTCGTTAGCTGTTGTTATTTCCTGGATGTTTTTCTGAGGGGAATTCTTCCGTTTCATCATTTTGGATAGCCCCTGGAGTGCTGCAGCACTGCGGGCACTTCCCCTGTGCTGTCCTGAATAACTTGTGTTGGTGGGCGGGGCGGCAGTCAGACCTGATGTCTGCCCCCAGCCCACCGCTGGGGCCACAGTCAGACTGGTGTGTGCCTTCTCTTACCCTCTCCTAGCGGAGGGATTCACTGTGGGGTGGCGTGGCCCATCTGGGCTACTTGCACACTGCCAGGCTTGTGGTGCTGGGGATCTGGTGTATTAGCTAGGGTGGATTGGCAAGGTGCACAGGGGCAGGAAGGGCAGGCTCAGCTTGCTTTTCCTTCGGTGATCCACTTCGGGAGGGGCCCTGTGGCACCGGGAGGGAGTCAGACCTGCTGGAGGGATGGATCCGCAGAAGCACAGTGTTGGGTGTTTGCGTGGTGCAAGCAAGTTCCCTGGCAGGAACTGGTTCCCTTTGGGATTTTGGCTGGGGGATGGGCGAGGGAGATGGCGCTGGTGAGTGCCTTTGTTCCCCGCCAAGCTGAGCTCTGTCATCCGGGGCTCAATGACTCTCCCTCCTGTTGTCCTCCAGCCCTCCCGTTCTCTGAGCAGAGCTGTTAGCTTATAACCTTCCAGATGTCAAGTCCCGCTTGCTGTCGGAACACACTCCATCCGGCACCTCCGCTTTTGCAAGCCAGACTCGGGGGCTCTGCTTGGCCAGCGGGCCGCCCCTCCACCCTGGCTCCCTCCTGCCAGTCCGTGCAGTGTGCACCGCCTCTCTGCCCTTCCTACCCTCTTCCGTGGGCCTCTCGTCTGTGCTTGGCTCTGGAGATTCCATCCTGCTAGTCTTCTGGCAGTTTTCTGGGTTATTTAGGCAGGTGTAGGTGGAATCTAAGTGATCAGCAGGACGCACAGTGAGCCCAGCGTCCTCTTACACCGCCATCTTCCCAGGATCCTTCTGGAATTTTTTTTCAAATTACCTTTTCATTTTTGATGTGTAGTGTTAGTAACATATATATCATCTACAATGTTTTGCATTATTTAAGACAATATTGGCATAGGTGCTGACAATTTGTCTTATAAACAGATGATGTAAATTTACGTTGTTGATAAACAAAGTACAGTAATGTAAATGTATTTTCTCTTCCATATGATGTTCTTAATGACACTTTCTTGTCTCTGCCCTACTTTATTGAAAGAATACAACATATAATATGTACAACATACAAAGTATGTGTTACTCGACTGTTCGTGTTATTGGTAAAGCTTCCAGTCAACAGTAGGCTATTAGTAGTTAAGTTTTTCAGGAGTCGAAACTTATACTCAGAATTTTCAGCTGCATGGAGGTAGTGGGGGGTCAATGCTCCCAACCCCACATTGTTCAAGGGTAAGCTGTATATTCAAGACTTTCTTACTATAAATCAGCAAAAGGGGCTTGATAGTAAGTAAATGAGAGACTTCTCTGCATCAGAGATACTTCTAATTTTGTTTAGCAAAAGCACACATATAGTTCGAAAAATCTGGGATATAGTGATGCCCAAAAGATTCCTTTTCACTTTGTTCAATAAACACTTAAAATTTTTTGCTTATATTCCAAGGTGTTTAACCTCCAGACCTTTATTGTGGTACTCCGAGAGATGCCTTTAGGTATTAATTATAGATGCTCAAAACAAAAGGAATTCCAGTAGCGATTTAGGGCTTCAGTTGTGCATTATACAAATTAATCATTATATAAGTAAATCAAAAATGAGATAATTATTTTCTCTAAAGATGAGACTCACTTTTTTTAATGGCCAGCTATAGTGTTGCCTCTATTGTATCTGACTTTAACACTGTGATTTCCCGAGCCTTTGGCTGGAAATTATCTAACTGCCAACTTTTTCTGCTGGCTCAGTTCCCAAGGGAAATCTCATACATGTAAGATGACAGGACCTGTATCCCAGCACATGAACAGCAATTAATGGTAACCCCATGTTATTCCATACTGATGACAGGTCAAAAGAAGGTGACTAAACAGAACAATCTGGGGATGGAGGGTGGAATTAAAAATTTTTCTTTTGGGCACATGGGTGGCTCGGTTAAGCATCTGACTTCAGCTCAGGTCATGATCTCATGGTTCATGAGTTTGAGCCCCACATCAGTATCTTTGTTACCAGCGCAGAACCCACTTCAAATCCTGTCTCCCTCTCTCCCTTCCCCTCCCTGCCTCATACACTCTCTCTCTCAAAACAAATAAACATTAAAAAAAATTCTCTTTCATACAGACTATAAAATGAAGCATCAAAAAGTTTGAGTACTAGAGGTCACTGTCCTTCTTGTCCCAACAATTTTGGTGTTAGCACTTCATGTTTCTGGATTCCATCCTGTGACTTTCCTTGTTGGTTTTTCAACTTCCCTTGTTTCGTTTGTGGTAAAGCAATAATACCCCAAAAAAGTAAAAGTTGAGAAGCAGTGGGATTCTTTAGTTTTTAGATTCAATGTATACTTAATCTGTTAACTTTATACCAACTTAATGAGTAATTGATATATTTACATAATTGTAATATTATGAGGTGTATGTATAATTCTTCCAATTGAAAATCTCACAACACTATCTTTAGATATCAGGGCACTTGATAGTCAGATCTATAAACATAAAATATTTATGAATTAGATGAAAAAATATTTTCAGAATGTGGACTTCTGGGACTCTTGTCTACTTTATGGTTCATTAAGAAATTGATTTATTTGGAAACAGGTTAAATTTAGGCAAAAAAAATCCCTTGATAGTTATATAAGCTTTGCATTTTGAAGATGCTTTCTTATGTATTATATCTTAAAATTTAATCTTTATAGCTATTAATGCTGACTTAAAGGCACTGAAATAGGCACCCCCCCATGCACACATGAAATAGCACACGCTCTTCACAATTTTTACCAAATAAAAATAGATGCCACCTGAAACGAAATAATTTGTAATCAGAATCACATGGCTGGAGGAGCCATATTATAGGCAATCACTTTGATGGACTTTTGTGTTGTGGTTAGGGGACTGAAAAGGTGACTCTAGTCTAAAGAGGTGAATCAAAACTTGGATGGGATGTGCAACTGGTTAGTAGTAGAACCATTGCTCATCCCCCTTCAGTTTGTCTTCTTTTTTTTTTTTTTTTTTTTTAATTTTTTTTTCAACGTTTATTTATTTTTGGGACAGAGAGAGACAGAGCATGAACAGGGGAGGGGCAGAGAGAGAGGGAGACACAGAATCGGAAACAGGCTCCAGGCTCTGAGCCATCAGCCCAGAGCCTGACGCGGGGCTCGAACTCACGGACTGCGAGATCGTGACCTGGCTGAAGTCGGACGCTTAACCGACTGCGCCACCCAGGCGCCCCTGCCTTCAGTTTGTCTTCTGCTTTGTGCTGGAAGTTTGATGGAACTCTTATGAAGGATCTGGAAGTGGTAGATTGACTAGACAAACATTTCTTTCTGCCCTTATTTCTTCTTTCTCACTTTTTCAGGGGACAGTTAATTTCTTAACTCTTTTATGGAGGAAATACTTCATCAACATCACTAATACATTTTCCCAATAATTTTTTGTACCATTCACTCTGCAGGCAGAGGTTCCTGGCTGGCTCAGTCAGTAGAGCATGTTATTCTTGATCTCCAGGTGATGAGTTTGAGCCCCATGTTGGGTTTATTTAAAAAAAAATCAGGGGCGCTTGGGTGGCGCAGTCGGTTAAGCGTCCGACTTCAGCCAGGTCACGATCTCGTGGTCCGTGAGTTCGAGCCCCGCGTCGGGCTCTGGGCTGATGGCTCAGAGCCTGGAGCTTGTTTCCGATTCTGTGTCTCCCTCTCTCTCTGCCCCTCCCCCATTCATGCTCTGTCTCTCTCTGTCCCAAAAATAAATAAACGTTGAAAAAAAAATTAAAAAAAAAATAAAAAAAATAAAAAAAAATCAAAGTTGTATTAGCATAGAGCCTTGTCTGGGTACATTAGTCCCTCAGTGAAGAGACTGTGATTCTAATCAGGACAATTCTGACTGGATTTAGACCAATTTGAGGAAAGAGGCAGGGACACGTAGGTGATTAATGTAAAATACACAATAAACTTTAAATTCATTTTGAATTTAAAACAATCCTACAATGAAGGTCAGTACCAATGAATTCTGGATAGTCATTATCACTTTAGTGATAATAGTAACTAACATCAGTGATCAATAGTGACCAAACTTCTTTCTGGATAGCCATGTGGAATAATTGGGTTCACTTCTTTTTCTACAGAAGGTTATTGGGGTGTTTGGGTGGCTCAGTCAGTTAAGCATCCAGTGTCAGCTCAGGTCATGATCTCGTGGTTCATGAGTTTGAGCCATGTGTTGGGCTGTGTGCTGACAGCTCAGACTGTGAGCCTGCTTCAGATTCCTTGTCTCCTTCTCTCTCTGCCCCTCCCCTACTCACACTCTGTCTCCCTCTCTATCAAAAGTAAATAAAAACATTTAAAAAATTAAAAAGGGTTATTAACAATTTAACCTAAAGACTCAAACAAATAATTGTGAATACTGGGGAAATTTTGGAAGGTTAAATTAATGTATAAGTTCCAGAAAGATTGTTAATCCTGATGGTTAGGGAGTTGGCAGAACACAGAAGAGAAAACACTGACGATAGGCTGAGGAACTCAAGAATGTCACAGAAAAGGGAATTAATAACTGTCAGGTCTTAACTTAGGAAAAACATCTTTTCCAGTGATGGCATATTTAGTATCTGCCAGCATTGTAGCTGCCACCTTATATACACTATTTCATTTTATGTCAGTGAAGTGATGTTTACCTCCTTTTGCAAATGGTTACATTGAAGCTTGGGGAGATACCTGGCTGGTAAGTGAGAGCAGATGTCTGAACACTCATCTTCCTACTCCAGAGCCTGTACTCCTAACCTCTGCCTCTTTCTGTATTTGTCTCCTGGCATTGAGGGACTTCTCCTTGGTGATAACATCCACCTGTATCACACTGTCCCATGTGAATGACCCACCCAAGACTCCAGACTCTCCATTCCCTTGGCACCCCATCCCCAGTGACCTTTACCTTTGCCCCTCCTCATTCATCCATTCCCACTGTCATAGTTTGGATCTTGACATCATCTGGACCTGCCCCACTTCTGGAGCTGTCTTAATTCCTGACCCCAACCTACTATTTTATATATGTGTTTGCTTTTTAGCTCTTTGGCTAATTTTGCTCCAGTGATGCCTCTGAACCCTTGAATATCTATCATTTCCTGTCTATAGCTTGCCTTTTGCTTTTTTGCTCTAACTCTGCAGTATTTTATGGCCCCTCACTCCAACCACTGACATGTCAATGTTGCAATCCCCTTGCCTGGTTGTGTATTATCTTATCTATCTTGAGAATCCCCAAGTTTGGATGAATTCATAAGTTCAAGATCACTTTGCCCACCCCTGGACTTCTGATTGCTGCTAGAGAACATCAAGTCACTGCTCAAATTGGAGCCATAAAATTCATGATGTCCTTCAGCATTGTCCAGCAACACTTATGCTTCTCCCACTCTCTGAGCTTATTTTACACATCTTATAGGCTTTCTTTAGCCTTCTTTCTTTCCCATTCAGAGGGTCTCTTACATCACAGAGAAAATGGCAGCATTGACTGGAAACCCAACTACAAATGGACAAACCACAACTAATAATCACCTTCTCTTCTTTCCCTTCAGGTATGAGAGTAAAGCTATTATTTTACCTGTGAAAAGTGGACTACTGGACCCTACCCATCCCTGACTTCTACAACCTCTCAAGCTACTGATCCTTCCAGTTGCCTGTACCTTTACATTTTTCCTGCCTACTGGCCTTCCTAGCACCATTTCAAAATTAATTTTCATATTGTTTTCCTTCGACTACAACTCCCAACTTTGTTCTCATTCCAGGACCCCCAGGGGTGAGTAATGTAATCAGTCTGGTGAATTGTTTCTGCCCTCTTTCTTCACATTTACACATAACATATGCAGGGGCTCATGGAATAAATATGTGTTTTGTGTGTGTCTGTAGCTAAGAATCTATGTTTCACATGATTCATATTATGAATTGAATCATACTGCACTTAAAAAATTAGCACATATGGATCTATCTCCCTTATTTAGTCCTATTCCATAGTCTAGATAAATGACCATTTATTTAACTGTTTCCCTAGGGCTGGGTGTTAAGGCATTAATTTTCTCTGTAGTTCTGTAGTGATTATTCTTGTATACACCTCATTGTGCATATATGAAAATGGTTCTCTAGAGCAGATACCAAGAAAAGAAACTCCTGAATCGACTCTGTTCACTTGAAGAGATTTTTAGGTGGGATTGCCATGCTGCTCCTCCTAATTTATACCCATAGCAGTAGAAGACAGAACCTAGTTTTGCACATACCACTACTTATTAGTTTTGGATTTTGTCAGTCTAATGAGGGAAAATTTTTTATCTTATTGGTTTTAAAATTGGTTTTCTTGACCATTAATCTAATCTCTTTCACGTACTTATAAAGAGGCCATCTAATCTTCTTGTTTGTGACTTCCATGTTTCTGTTTTGTTCACTCCTCCAATGGGATTTTTGCCTTCCTGTCAATTTTTAAGACTTGTTTAAATTGTGGATCTACTCATTTGTTATATATATTATACAGATGTGTTCTATCAATCTGTAAATCTTTTAATTTTTCATCTGTTTAGAAACATGATTTATCTTTAATCTCATAGTACAGTGAATTATGTTAACAGATTTCATAAATTAAAATAGGCTTTTTTGGCTTTCCAAAACCTTCCAACCACTATTTCTATGTTTGGGGAATTTCTTACCCTGTGGCTCCTGCCTGTTCTAGATGGAGTTTAGAAAGTCACCCTCATAACTTCCTTGCAGCTAGGACACAAATGCATGACTTCCTCAGCCAATCATAAACCCAGGGGAAGAATACAGTCACCAAGAGGAGAGGAAGAGGCTATGGAGTATGTCAGAGAGGGCTTTCAGGCGAAGTAGTGGGTGAGTTCCCAGGGTGTGGGGGCCCACTCCCCGGCTTGTGCCAGCTCCAAGCGTGCATGCCCAAGACTGCATTACATTTTCCAGTGGAGCAGTCTGGGGTTATAACTTGGGAGTTGTTCCTAATGGTGTAGACTCAAAGCTTGATTCTGGGAATTAAAGAATATCCTTTAATAAATTTCTAAATAAATAATAAATGCCTTAACAAACTAAAGTAAGTCTGGTATTTGTAATACCACGCCCTAATACAGTTAGGGGTTGTATGATATGTGATGTATTATTATTTTAAAATACAGATTGATTTACTTTACTATTATAATATTTCTTCCTTCCTTCCTTTTTCTTTCATTTTTCTATGTTCATGAGTTCTATTCACCAATAGTTTTTTTCTTTCTTTTCCTTGAACTTTATTAGTTCACCAGATTGTGCCTATCTACACCTACCCTGTGAAATAAGTTTTGTGCCTTGTCATCTTCTGAAACAATTTGTGTAACTGGGAACAATCAATTCCTTGAGAATTTGGAAGAAATATCCCAAGAATTCTCTAGGACAGTGCCTTTTGGATGACAATGATAAATTCTGATTAACATTTTAATTTTGCCTGTTGTTACTGATCTACTTAGGTCCCCATTATCTAAAATTTTCCAGTTTAATATTTTAAATTTATTGGTATTAAGTTGAACATAGATTTCTTATTAATTCTTAAATCTCTATTATAACCGTAGCTGTTGCCTCACTCCCTGATTTTTTTTATTTATAGCTTCTTTATTTTTTATTTTCTTCATCAGACTTGCTAAGTAGTTTTTAATTTATTAATCTTTCTGCTAGCTGTATAATCTTGGGCAATTCACTTAAATTCTTGGTTTCCTTATTTAAAAAATACAGTATAATAATGGAATCTATTTGTAGGGCTGTTAAAAGATTAATCCAGTTAATATATATAATGCTCAGCATAGTACCTGGGAAATAGTAAGCACCATATAAATGGTAAAAAAAAAAATGTTATTTAAGGACTCATCTTTGCTGAGTAATGATTTCTTCTTTTAATTTTTTAAGTTAAAAAATATTTTATTTTTAAGTAATCTCTACACCCAACATGGGGCTCAAACTCACAACCTGAGATCAAGGGTCATATACTCCACCAACTGAGCCAGCCAGGCTCCCTCCCCTACTATTTCTCTTTTTTAAAAGATTTCTATTTCTTTAAGCATCTGTTTTCGTCTTTAATTTTTTTTTTTTTCTACTTGATTTGGAGGGGTTTTTTCTCTCCTTCCAAATTTTTAGTTTAAACTTTTGTTCGATTCCTTTCAGCCTTGTTTACTTCCTAATACCTGCTTTAAGTCTCTGTATTTTCCTCAAAGGATCACTTTGCCATATGGTGAAACTCTGTGCATGACGACCTTAGTGTTTTGGGGTCTGGAAAGTTTGCAGCACCTTTACCGTTTCTTCTCATCTTCTTTTTTCCACTGTATGAGTCCATTGTACACCAGGCCTGGTTGCCTCCACCTCCTTGGCCCTCTGGCCTCTGGCTCTGCACTGCCTCCCTCTGGCCACTGCCTTCTCGTCTTCCTCTGCAGGACCACACCACCCTCCTAATGTCTCCCTGACCTTGAGTTTCCTCTCCTCCATGTCATCATCCATGCACCTGCTGTGGGGACCATTATAAAAATGCAAATTTGATCACATGACCCTTCTGCCTAAAAGGCATTATGGCCCCCTTCCAGTCACACAAAAGTACTTTTGTGTTCCACACAGAGACTTCATCATTTAGGATTTGGACGCTTATCCAACTTTATTATTACTATTGTTGTCATTATTTGGCACTTTCCTCTATGAAACCACTATGGTTGTGTTAGGCTTACTTATTCTCTGGGTCCCAGAAACAAAATGTATATATATAATACATATGTATATATGTATATAAAATACATATGTATATTATATATATATTATGTCTATATAATATATATAGACAATTTTCTTGTAAGGATGTGCTTTGTCATTCTTCTCTTCTATGGTCAAATATAATATAATCAATATAATCAATGTAATCAATAATATAATATATAATATAATATAATATAATATATAATAAATATAATATAATTTTTTTTCTGGAGAATTCCAAGTTATATTTTAAGTCTCAGGTCTAGTTAGGATTATCCCATCAGTGAGGTTCTTGCTAACCATTGATTTCCTCTCCTCATTTAGGATTAGGTGACCCTGCATGCCCTCCCTGTTCATTAATCATAATGTGTCATATTACTACAGATATATTCTCATATGCTTTATCCCACAAAAGTTTGTGAGTTTCTTGTGGGCAGAGACTGGCTCTGATCATTTTTGTAGTTCTAGCACCTAGTACAAATGTCCAGGTACCTAGTGAATGCTCAATAAATATTAGCTGAAAAATTATCAAATAATGAGCAAATGAGGATGCCATATTTTTTTCTGTAAACATTTCAGGTAATGAATGAATTTGATCCTTTGCCTGGGTTAGGTTAGGTTTGTTATGATTAAGAAAATTAGTCCTCATCCATAAATAACATTTACTGAGCTGTGCATTGCTATAGAGCATTACATTGTCAGATAAGTCACATGGTTGTGTTTATGAAGATGAGATCATTTGACCTACCCCATGTATCAAAACCAGTAACCTCATAGTTTTTCTATTATTACTTAACAATATTTTTCTCATACTTCATGATGATGATGAGGAAACCTACTAAATTCAGGAATGGAGGGAGGGATGGTTGCATTTGACATTTTTTTAGCTTCCTCAGAGTGCTAGTAGTTAGAGGTTAAAGAAGTTATATAGATTTTGCTTTTGAACTTTTCATGGTCAGTAGAAGATCTTTCAGTTAGTTAGCTAGTCCTGAGTCATTAGAGCCCTGCCTGGATTTGCTCATCATATACATAGCTCTGCTCTCATGGTATCCACTTTCTCTAAAGTACCCCTTTAAAGGAGTGAGACATTTCATATCTGCTTCTGTCCTGCTCTCTGTATTTCCTTCTAATAGCTTTAGGAAAATGTCTGAAATCCATGCTGTTATTTGTTAAATAAATGTTAAGTGGAGCACAGGGTGCCAGATGGTGAGTCTTGGTTCAACAAAGGACAAGAGAAATTAAAATAGAGTAGTTTATTACCCACAGGTCCTGGAGAAAGTGCATAACATACCTCTATGGGCCACATGGGGAGGTCAAGGCAGAGTGTAGACAGAGAGAGGCAGGATCTGGGGTGCATGCCTTTGTTAGGTCTGTGGGTTAAATGCTCTGAGGTTCCTGGACTATAGTCAGGTTGGTCAATACAAACCAAAACAGCAGGGTTTTGGTAAGACTGAGAGGGTTTTATCTAGGATGCAAAGAAGAGGAAGGCTCTGGGGAGCAGGGGAGACTTTATACCAGGGCTGTTGGGGAAATCATATCAGGAGCTCACATTTACTTGTGACTCTGTGGCTGTTGTCTAGAACATGAACTTTCACAAGGGCCTAGTGTCAGTGTAAGGTCCCTGTAAGCTACTTAGCCACACAGAATTGATGCTGAGGCAGCAACAGCATGGAGGAGCTGAGCTAAACTGACAGACATCTACTGAAATAAAGCCATAAGTATACTGACCTATTAGAGAAAGCTTGATTGTATGTTTTTTTTTCCTTCCACTGGTATTTTACTTGTGCATTTTTTACTATACATAGTCGGCGTATTATTCTTCCAAGAGGACCCCAGAATGGAAGACTTTTGTCATATTTTCTTAGTGACAATTGTCTTGTAAGGATGTGCTTCTTCATTCTTCTGTTCTATGGTCAAATTATTTTAGTTTTCTCAGGAGAGAGCAGGTTAGTTACAATAGGGTACATTCCAATAAGCTGAATTGCTACATGGATTCAAAGACTTTCATAAGAAAAATTCTCTGCAGTTGAAAGACTTCAAAACCTCAGGAACAGATATAATGCTTTCAGCACAGTGCCTGGTACATAGTAGGTATTCAATATTATTTTAGGATCGTATGGATAGTTTGAAGGTACAGTCACTTAACTTGAATCGGAACAGCTCTCTCAAAATTTAGCTGCTCATTCTCTGCACGAATAAATGTGTCTTTAAAAATAGAAAACATAAAATCATAACTGAGAAGTGTCCTATTACTCATTCCCTGAATCCTCAAGGACCCCCTTCGTCATATGTGTGACATTTTTGTGGTCAAAAGGCTGCTGGTGGGCTGGCAGATATGCTGTCAGACTGGAGGTTGGAAGGTTTCCCTGCAGGCTGTTATAAAATGTCAGAACTGACACATCTCCTGAGGAGATTTTGAAGTAAATGCAAAAAAGCTATTTTTCAATTATAAGGCTTAAAAACACCTTGAATTTATACATTTTATGATTTTAAGATCCAAATGGTTCATTATGAAATGTGACTTAGAATATTATTTGTTTAGCCAGATAATTTCATACAAGCTGCTGTTTGTTTTTTAAATTTATTATCACTATTTTTTGTTTAACATTCTCTTTATTGCTCCTTTGCTTCCAAACCCTTAAATAGAAGAATGAATTCATATACTCTAGGGTACAAAGGAAGTAGTTCATAGGGACCCTTTTCAAGTCAGTAATTATTCTGCAGTTTCATTTTTTTGTCTTAAAAATTCAGTTGGATATATGATTTTCCCTAATATACTGCTTATTTTAATAGTAATGTTTTAAATTGCTTTAAATCAAATAAAAGTAGGACCTTAAAAATAATTCAGGATTCTCCAGTGGTCTCATGTTCTGCACCCTCTGCTCCCAGCCCATAGCTGAGCAGGACAAGAAGTATGCATACTTCAGAATACCCAGCAGAAAGGAGACAGAATAGCAGACTAGTATAAAGACTACGTTTTGTAGAATGCAAAACATTATTCTTTTTTTCTACACAGCTTACCTCCTGATCTCTCCCAGGACCAGACCATCAAGAAGTCCCTGTATTTGGAGCATGCACTGTGTCATACCTTGCCAGCAGCTCCCGGTGTCTCCCACTCCACTGCAGCCTGGCAGGCTGTCTCTTGGATGACCACCTGTCATTCATCTTATCTGAAGAGGAGAAATGTTTAGATTTGGGGTCTGTGGTGGTCTAGATCATGTTCTGCCACCACCTCACAGTTAAACATCGAGGGAACCAATTGCTTCTGGGACTCTACTTGTCTCTTTTGCAGAATTAGTGCATGGGTTGAAATTAACATACAAAATTGCTTTCATGCACAACTTTACATGATTTCCTCTCTAGTTACTGACACTGTAGCCTTAAAAACTTCTACAAACAAGAGTGGGCAGCCAGAGCTGTGGTGAGTGGCTGAGGAAAAAGGTGGGCTTCATTAGTATAAAGACAGAGAACTGGAGGAGTTGAGATTTAGTGGCTTTAGAAATTGAATGGAAACAATGTAAACACAGAAAAGAATAGCCTCTCTCTCAAAAGGAAAGACTGAATAAATGTTTCTGGCAACTCTAGTTGCATTTCCATTTCAACGTTGGCATATTCTGTAATTTCAGAGAGTCAACCTGAAAGGTGCCCAGGACAAATTTGAAAGAATAAGGAATTCAATTGATCAGTGGGCAAAAATATATTCTAGGGATAATGAAAAACTACTGGTTGGAATATTTGGCAGAAAATGCCAATACAGGGGCTTGAAAAATGTTAATGTCATGTCTTCTAAAGAGATGGGGGTGGGAAAGGGAAGGAGGAAGTGAGCGAGTTTCCAGAAACCAATGTCTTATTCTTGTAGTAGTATTTATCTCAGTGGCATGATACGATCTCCAACTATATCAAATTACTGTTCATTATTTATAGGAGAAATGATATAAAAATGAAAATGGTATTTCTTAATTTGCCACAGAATTTGTGACTGGAAACAAAAGGTGCTGAACGTCCCTCCATTTTGTCCTGTTTTCTCTCTCTTCTGTTCGTAATATCTCTTATTTCGCATCTTAGACATGATGAGAAGCAAAGACATAAATCCTCCCCACCTTCTTTTCCTCTGTAGTAGGTCTCCCTGGTCATTCCTGCCCCTCTTTTCAATCTGTTTTCTTTTCAATTCCTTTTTGTCCTTCACCTTCTCTTGAACTCATTAATCATATTGCCCTATTGGTGTTTTTGCTCTTATATAGTTGTTCTTCTTTCAACTTGAAATCCCCCATTCCCAACCCCTGTCCTGGCTGTGCCCATTTCCCATGGATCAGGTCTCAGCTCAAGGTAACTTCCTTGGAGGGATCCTCCTTGGCTACCCAGTGAATTCAGCCCCAGTCACTTTCTGTCCCAGTCTGACAACAGGCTTGGTTACACACAGACCCAGGTTAGGGCTGTCAAGATTCTCCATAAGATACTGTAAGACTCTGTACAGTAAATGCATCATTATCTGGATTGGATGGGGTTTTTGACCCTGCACCCCTACCCCCTGTCCTGGCCCTGATTTTGGCTTGTTGAACAGGCCTCTACCCACCCAGCTGTCTGCACTGACCACTATCACCCCTATGCACACACTCCCCAGTACCAATCTCCGACTTTTCATAAACCAGCCTGGCTCTCCTGGGGAAGAAGTAGAGATGAGGCTCTCACCACTGGATCCTGGAACCTGATTTCTTGGCATTCTGCTTATACCTCCTCCATTTATGCTGAACCCCGCTGTTCAGAGGCCCCAGTCATATATGGGTCCATGATTCAGGCTTCATCAGGGCAGATTTATTCTGTCTTTGCAGGCAGCAGGTGTCAGGGATGACTTCTGAACTTGTAATGAATTAGGGTGACCTTTTACTCAGTTTCATCACTTTCTCAGAGACTTAGATTTCCTTAACCATGGTCATATTATAAGTGACCTCAGAACACAATCAGACTGGAGATGGTGAGAAGGAGGAGTCCCAGGGGGCTTGGGTGAGGGGAATGGCTCCCTCCCTAGGCAGCCCATAAAAGGCTGTTCTGCTTTTAGCCAGACAACATTGCAGAACTCTAAAAAATTTCCAATGATTAATTAGTCATTGTTTCATCCACAGCTCTTAAACCAGTGAAGCCCATATAGTGCCCTGGCTTCTGCTCAATGAAATACGGCCCGTGGCATTTATTACAAGCATTAACAGTAATTTACCTTTCATTAATCAGAGCAGTCAGCTACAGCTCTTTTCAGTCATGCATAATACTTACTTTCCTAGTTGGCTGGAATATTTTATCCATCCATTAGTTTCAGAGGCTCTGCAAACAGCTTGTAAATTTAGACAGGGCCCCAAATCCTGAACAGTGCAGTGCCCTTTTTATGGCTAATTTATGGCCCATGTTTATATTTGTGCCAAGACTCAGGATTTCCCACTGATCAAGGTTTGAAATATGTAGCCATAAACTCTGCTTTTGTATTGGCCCATCAGATGAGAGGGAACCTGTCGTTTTCTCCAACACTGCCCTTTATGGTGTTCTTCTTCAGAGCTCATGTGATCATGTGTAAGAGCAGCATCAGTACTAACTTCCCTGGAATCAGATATTCAATTTAATAGGCTACGGGGAGAAGTCTTCTCTGTTCTGTGTATTTGTTAATTGGATTCCTATTGAGGGGGTGTTTGTGGAGAGTTGAAGACATCTTCAATTCCATAGCATCATTTATACATGGAGATTCATTTTTTTCAAATTCATGTCCTCTTGCATATATCCTTATTGGTTTATCTGGTTTAAAAAACAAACAAGCCAATAGGGTGCATGGGTGGCTCAGTCGGTTAAGCCTCTGACTTCAGCTCAGCTCATGATCTCCTGGTTCATGAGTTCAAGCCCTGTGTCAGGCTCTGTGCTGACAGCTCAGAGCCTGGAGCCTGCTTCAGATTCTGTGTGTGTCTCTCTCTCTGCCCCTCTCCTGCTCGTGCTATCTGTCTCTCACTCTTACTCTCTCAAGAATAAACATTAAAAAAATTTAAAAAGTAAAAAATAAAGAACAAGCCAAGTTTAAAAATGGGCATTAAGAACAGTATGTACAAAATTACTGAGAAGACACTAAGCACAATTTTATGGAATTCAGCAAGATATTGCTTCTGGAACTTGGGCCTAACTGGGTTGCATTTATTGTCACAATCTTGTGTTCTGAGATGTACAGAATTGTTCACCTCCTCTAATTTAGATTTTCTATCTTACAGAGTTTTAAATTGCCCTGGGTCCCCACTAGTCACTCTAATTTAATGGGTATTAAATTGCGCTCTCTAAGCGCAATCTCATGTGGTTAAAACCAAAATGTAAACCAAAATGATTTATTTCAGTTCTATTGCCCTCCTGATTGACTCATTTGGATTCCCATTTTTTTTAATGCAGAATTGAAATCAAGATAGAGACTTGAATCCAAGAAAAGTCTAAAAGAAGTGAGTATCAGTGATATGACCTGTGTTCACATAGAAGAATCAAAGAAATCTTTTTTATTTAAAAATCCTGCATAATACTAAAATTTTCAGTTGCAATGTAACATGCACTAATTTTAGTAAAATAGCACCAGGCAGTGGATTCTTGCTTGTTTTTGCTACATGAATAATGTGAGATATTCTGGAGATTAGTGGCATACAATGTGCCATAGAATGTGTAAGGGAAACTACATATGTTATGTTTTCTTCTAGGAGTTGCATATAAGTCATCACCTGGACAGCAAGATGAAGCAGATCCCAGATGGTTAGGTCAACAGTTGTGAGGACTGCCCCCACTGAGGAGCCTGACTAAAGACAGATGCCTTTGTTGGTGAACTGTGGTTCTTGTTCTGTATCTCTTAAAACAGACAGGGGCCAAATGTGGCCAGATAGTCTTGGAAGTCCCAAAGGCTAGTTAAAATAAGAAGGCCATGGTGGGTGCTGCAGCTGGTCTAAGAACCTGAAAGTCTAACCACTATGAAAAAATGGATTTCAACTCATATAGCAAAAGAATTTTCAAAGGAAATATTTTACAAATTATTTTGGACTGAGTCTTTGCTAATCCCGTAGACATTTTATACCAGTATGTCTCTATGCTCTGTGATCAGCACATATCTTTTTACAAAGATGATGGGCAAGGTTGTTCCCATGTACAGGCTGTGCCATTAACTGCCTGTAATTTTCTTTCCTTTTTTGGTTTCTTTGGCTTTCAACTTTTTGTTTTTTTCATCTACATTCTGAATTCATAAAGATGGCTTATAGTAATGACTACATTCATTTTATTATGTTATAAGATATGCAGTCAGTTCTTGGACATAGTCTACTGTTTTATGGGTGAATTCAACAGCTATAGCATGAAAAAAAATTACTTGGGATTTATTAGCAAAGAGACAACTGTAGCTCCTTTATCATAAGTTGAAAAATGGAAAACCTTTCTTAATGAATCTAGATGACACATTAAAGAACCTTCAGGAGAGATGTCTGCTAGGCCTGTGGGTGAGAGTAGCAGGAACTGGAGGCCTGACCTTGAATTGCTACTGTCTTCTCTCTCCAGAAAATATAGTCTTAAACCCTCACTAATATCTGATTTTGCTTTTTGGCAAAGTAGAGATGTAGTTTTAAGTGGTTTTAAGACAAGAGGCTACACAGAGATTCAGAGAAGAGTGTGGATTTTACTAGTTCCTGTAAGAGAGAGAAATCATGTAACAAGATACAAAGGATTTCATAAGGGAACAGTCTGGGTTGACTAAAATCGTTTGCATTCTTCCAAGGTGGCTTGCAGTCTTTTGGATGCCCTTATTTAAAAAAGATTTGAGTGTGTAAATGCAGATCATGGCTTTAGAAATGATCTGCACAAGGCTCCATGTCATCCTCAATTTTGCTATCAAGCAGTTCATTGATACTTAATCATCGTGCTTCCACAAAATACTATTTACTTAACATTCCCAAAGTGTTGTGAGTATTCTTGAACAACCAGCTGACTACCATGGAGGTAGATTTTGGGTTCCTTGGATTTGGCTTAGCTTGTGTTTTTTATTTGTTGCCTAAATTATTATGTCATATACATTCAAAAGCCCCAACACTTTTGTCCAGTTTCTTAAGCTGACTGACATTCTTTCAGAACTCAGTTCATAATGAAAACTTCTACATAGTTTATGTGCAAGTAAATTAATTTTACTGTTAAATCCAAACCTCAGATTAGGTCAGGTTTTCTGCGTTTGCTCTTCCAAACAAAATGTAAATACCTGACTCCTTAACTAATTTTGATAACACAGTTTCCTAGCGGCAAGCAGGAAAAAACAAAAATGACAGTAATGGTAACATTAATAACTGTAGACTGACTTTGTATTTAGAGCATTTTCCATCGGGACATATAAAATGTATTTTTACAAGAAAGATCATTTTCAGATCCAATTTCAAAACATCCTGATTCTGCCCTGTGTAATTTTACAGAAACATATTGTTATTCCCAGAGATTTAACCTTCTTTCAATTTTATGTGTTTTTTTTCCCCATAAGCTGTAATATTTCTTGAAAAACTCATCAAAAGAAAAGAGAGAAAGAGGAATCATAGGAATTATTGGAAAAACCTGTTTATTGTATTTTTTTGAAAAAGACTCTAATTCAATATTATTGACTACTGCTATTGGTTATACTGATACATTTGTGTTTTTTGCCATTCCATTATAATCTATGTTCAATGCTGTTTATGAGTCTGCACACAGATATTATTATGAATTATTTACTTAACAAAACAAGTAAAATTTATGCCTATTTTACACTAAATTTGCATATTCCTCACTTTCTGGAATATTAATTCCTATGTTTCAAGGTCTTCAGAATTAAATATGTGGTAAAATATAATACTATGAATGTCATGACAATATCATTTGTCAGTGTACATTAGTCTTATTCCCAAACTTCCTTCTAGGAAAATGTAGGCTGCTGGCAATTACATATAATATAATTTTGTGTTTCATCGATTTAGCCAGCTCAACCTTAACTTTATTCAATTTGCTTTCTTACCATTAAGTTCTATCCTCAATCTTTGGGACTGTCTTCCTATCTCTGCCTTAATTCTTCAGGCTCCTAGGGAATCCTGAGGTGGCTTTTTCTTCTCTCTCTTGGCCCCTGTGCATTTTTTCTCACTCAGTTTCCATGCCCCATGTGTTATTGAACCCAGTGACAGTGTAAATCATGATCTCTCTTCATGATCGTTTTTCTTTTCCTTTACTTTAACCCTGAATGAATGGCTTTATCACTTTTAAGGATTCTTGAACTAACACATCAATCAATCATCAAATATTTATTAAATTTTATGAGCTCAGCGCTTTGCTGGAACTTTACAAGTATATAATAATATTTCATCTTATACCTTCTATTTACTTTTATATCTTGGGGAGCCATTTGTTATTTTTGTATGGTATGATATGATAAGTGCCTACATTTTATAGATTGAGTACTAAAATATAGTGGTATAGACTTTACCCTCAGCTCTAAACTTTATCGCTTTCTAAATCTTCTTAGTTTTTCTTTCTATGTATGCAGTCACTCACTACATTAACATCCATCCCTCTTTTTCTTTTGTTTTCTGGCCAAATGCAAGGGATCATGCTTTTTTATTTCTACCTGAAAGGGCTCTATTCAAAGCCCCCCCCCCCCCACCAGCCAAGTTACAGACAAAACTCACAAGTGTGGCCCAAACTCTTTGTTTTTCTAGGTCATGGTGCCCCTCATCCTCAGAAAATAGACCCTAACTACAAAACATATTCTTCTCTAGCCAGACCACAATCCACATCCCAGATGAGCTCCGGACAGAGCCCCTTGAGAAACCTGCACCTCCTACTCTCCCTGGCCAAGAGTCAACCCCCTCCCCATACTCCCATGGGTGCAACTGCAACCCTCTAACACTCTTAAGAGGAAAAAAAACAAAAAACAAAAAAGCAAAAAATAAAACAATCAAACCCTTAAAAGGCCCAGCCCCACAGAAGCTCAGGGCCCACATTTCTCCTGATGTCTGGCCCCTCTCCTCCCTGGGAGAGTGAATCAACTCTGTTCTGCTTGCTGCTCTATTCTTGGTGCAATTACTTGCTGCTTGTGTCACCTACCACCCTAACATTTTGGTGACCCTTATGTATGGGGACTGGCCATTACCTGCTGACTAGAATCCAACTCAACTAGATTTTTTTGTTGACTAATCTTGGGTGATTAGTCAAATTTTCATTTTTAGGAGGGCTCTTTGAGATCTTGAGCACTGGGAACAATCAACATGTGTTGGCCAATTCCCCATGACACAGTTCAAGCCCTAGTACTGGGCTTGGTCAACAATCAACTGATCAATCACTAGAGGGACGCCTCCTCTGGGTCTTTCTGCACTTTTGGGATCCTTGATCCTTCCCCCTCACATGGACCCTTGAGATTGGGTTATGCCCCTTTCTCTCAGGCTCCACATTGGTCAGGGTTTCATCTTTTCTTAGAATGCTGAGTCAAAATGTCTCTCTTCATGGTTTTTCCCTTTGTTTCCAGTCCTCAAAACCTCCCTTCTTATTTTCCTAGATTTCCAAGTGGTAAAAATCTTGTCCACCCTTCCCAAGGCCTCCCCTCTGGGATGTCTCCTTAAAATCTCAAAAGACTAATTAAAACAAGGTATTTGGCCCAAATGTCTTATTTTCTATTATAATACAGCCTGGCCCCAATTTTAATTAGTGACCAGGGGGTCTGGTCAGAGAATGGTTCTCTTAACCACCATACTCTTTTCCAATTGAGTTTATATTTTTGTCACCTGGGTAAATAGTGTGAGGTTCCTCACGTCCAAGGTTTCTTTGAACCTGCTTATCATTCTGACCTTCCTGCTACTTGCCTTATTCTCCGTCCATCTCCCCAAGAGACCCTGCTCTCTCCCCAGTTCTCCTGACTTGGACTTCCCCCTGTCGACCAACCTCTGACTTTCCACCTGCCCACATTGGATCTTCCCTTGGCACTTCCACATACTCCCCCTCCTTCTCCTCAAGAGCCTTCAGCATCCCTTTCCCTTGCAGCCATTGCCTCCACATCCCTATCCTTCTCCCACCCACACTCATTCTGGTCACCCTTATCAACAGATGCTCACTCTACCCAATTCCCTCTTTGTGAGGTGATTGGAGCAGAGGGCATTGTTCAGGTCCACATTCCCTTCTCCATGCCAGGTCTTTCTCACATAGAATCTAAGCTTGGCTCTTTCCCAACTGATCTCTTTAGGTTCACTAAAGAATCTGAAGATGTCACTCTTTCCTATGATTTATCATGGAGCACCTATATCTTATTCTCTTCACCTGTACCACCCCAGAAGAAAAGACCAGAATTCTGTCCAAAGCTATTGAATATGCTGATGATTAGAACTACAAATAGCCTACACAATATGCCCCTGTCAATGAGGCAGTTTCCTTGGCTGAACCCACTTGGAATTACCAACACTCCTCTGGAGACAAGGTCAAATATGACCACATGGTCACCTGTCTTAAAAAACGCAGCTTCTAAACAGTCCAGTTATGGAAGGTTAAAGGAAATCACCTAGAGATCAGATTAAAACCCTGCCCTTTTCCTCACTCACATCTCTGAGGCTCTTCAAAAATTCACGAACCTTGATCCTCACTCTTACAAAGCAAAATTGATCCTGGCTATGCATTTCAGCTCCTAGTCAGCCCCTGACATTAGAAAGAAAGTTCAAAACCTGGATAAAGTTTCTCAAACCCCTCAATCTGAACTATTGGACCTGGCCTTCAAGGCCTTTAACAACAGAGAAGAGGAAATCAAAGAGGAAAGGAGACCAAGAGATCAAAAATGATCTCAGGCTTATCAGCTCTTGGCTATTGCCCTTAGTGGAGTTATTCTAGAGAAGTCTTACCCTGCTGGCTCGACCCATACATTCTATAAACCCCCTCCAGGAGCTTGTTACCCTTTCAGTAAGCCTGACCAATGGTCTAAACAATGTCCCAATAAAAATCTGCCACCCAAAACCCCATGTAAGGAGGCTGGCCCCTAGAAAAATGACTGCTCCACCCTCAAAGCAGGGGGGGGGGCCCTCAACTCCCAAAACCTGCCTTTGGAGCCCAAACAGGGGATATCAGACATATCGCCAATGGAAGATCTCTTGGGACATCTTCAGGACACAGACTGACACACCCCAGGATTGGCAAAGGCTCCCATCCTTGTCATCTCTATGGCTGAACCCAGGGTAACTCTCTCCATTGAAGGTAAAAATATATCATTTCTTATAGACACAGGAGCTACCTACAATGTTCTCCTCAAATTTTTAGGACCTCTTTTCCCTCCCCCATCTCTGTTTTCAGGGTTGATGGTGTTGTTTCTCACCCTTCTGCTACCCTGCTCTTGTGATGTGTTTTGGGAGATAAAATGTTTAGCCATTCCTTTCTTGTTCTGCCACACTGTCCTGTCCCTCTCCTAGGATGAGACATTATGACCAAACTAGGGATTCACCTTCCTCTGGACCCCATACTTCCCTTAATCCAAGTTCTTGGGAATCTTTACTTAACCTACATACCCTGCTTCCACTTCACTCTCTCCAGCAATGACTTGGGTTTCCTCATCTGTATAGGACACCTCCAAACCAGTTAAGGCTACTCACTTCACCCCCATTACCAGATGCCTCAAGGATCCTACATTTTTCCTTTCAAAACCCCAATATCCTCTCAAACCTGAGGAGTTGCAAGATTTACAAACCTTAATTTTCAAATTCCTTTCCTCAAGTATATTAAAACCTACTAACTCTCCTTACAATACTCCAATTTTTCTAATCAGAAAGCCAGATGGTTCTTATAGACTAGTTCAAGATCTCAGAATTATCAATGACACAGTTGTCCCCATCCATCCAATTGTCCCCAAACAATACACTCTTCTCTCCACCATTCTACCCCCCCCCCCACACACAATGTATTTTCCTTCTTAGATCTTAAGGATGTGTTTTTCACTCTTCCCATCTTCCTCAAATACCAAGAGCTTTTCACCTTCACCTGAACTGACCCCAACACCAAACACCCCTAACCGTTTTCTTGGACAGTTCTCCCACAGGGTTTTAGGGATAGCTCCAACCTCTTTGGATGAGACATCATATCTCTCTAATCTATTCTTTCCAAATAGTGCCCTTCTGCAACATGTAGATGACCTTCTCCTCCATAGCCCTTCTTTGTCCACTTCTATTTCTGATACCATCACTCTCCTCACTTGCCTAAATAACAAAGGTTATAGACTCTCCCCCTCTGAAGCCCAACTTAATCAGCAATCTGTCACCTACCTAGGAGTTTTTCTTATCCCAGAAAAACTGATCATCCTGCATAGAACCCAACTCTCACACCTATTTTCTCTACGGAATACTGGCCTTTCTCTGCTTATCCTCCACCTAGAAATGATACTGCACCCTCATATACCTAATTACTGACCTACACTTTCCCAACTCACTAGTCCTCATACCCCTAATGCAGACTGTAACAGGCACTCAAGGAAAACTCAGTCTTTTTTTTTATCCCACCCCCACAGAGCTCATCTTCCTCAGCATCCTTACAGAAATTTGGTTAAGCACAGGAGGAATAGCTTATTCCATCCATACATGGGAACTCTGTTTCCTTGAGTCAACAAGTAGTTGACTTGCTTTCCACACTCCAAACAGTATAGAGACAGATTGATTCCCTGGAGGGAGTAGTTCTTCAAAATCATCAGGCTTTAGACCTGTTGACTGCTAATGGGGTGGGGGAAGACTTATGCTTTACTAAAGGAAGAATGTTGCTTCTATGTAAATGAGTCTGGCCAGGTCGTAAGCTTGATAAAATCATCAAAACAGAAACAATCTGGAACAATGTAAAAAAAAACTAGGGAGCTGATTGGTTTTCCTGGAAACTAGATATCTGGTCTTGGTTGTCATGGCTCACTCCTTTCCTAGAACCTTTGGCAATTATTGGACTAGCCCTTATTTTGGGGCCCAGTATCTTAAAATATTTAAATCTCTTTCATCTAGGACCAAATCTCAGCTCTTGGTAGTTCTCTAAGGTCTCAGCAAGGTCATAACTCAAGCCTTTCCTTTCAGGGCAGTTCCTTACCAGCATCTCCCTCCACTGTCATCTTTCTTGCAGCTGGATAGGGCAGCTCTACATCCCTACTCATCAGGAAGTAGTTACAGAAAAATGACCTTCGCCTATTTTCCCAATTAAGAATAATTTCAAATAAAGAGAGAAGAGAATGAAAGGGTTCTATCAAAGCCCTCTCCCAGGCAAGCTAAAGACAATACTGCAGGTGTCTTTACTTGGCCTTAACTCTTTGTTTTTCTAGGCCATGCTGTCCCCTTGTTCTCAGAAAATATATCCCAACTACGAAACATATTCTTCTCTAGCCAGACTACAAACCACATCCCAGACAAGCTCTTGACAGAGCCCCTTGAGAAAGCTGCCACCTCCTGCTCTACCTGGCCAAGAGTCAACCCTGTACCATGGGCACAGCTGCGACCCTCTCACACTCTTAAGAGGGAAAAAACCCAGAAAAACCCTTAAAAGGCCCAACCCCACAGAAACTCAGGGTGCACATTTCTCGTGATGTCTGGTCTTTCTCCTTCCTGGGAGAGTGAATCAACTCTGTCTTGCTTTTTGCTCTACTCTTGGTGCAATTCTTTGCTGTCTGCATCACCAGCCACCCTAACACTACCTAAATGTGAACTTTGATCTTGGGGCATTGGTCAGTATCCATCTTGAACTTCTAAAACACTTCTCTTCTGACAATGTTTAGAATTTTATTCCATGTCCAATTACACTCTTCTAATTTTGCCTGTTAATTTACTGCTGTCATACTTGAAATGTAGTTGGAAGAATTAGGCAAGAAATAACATGCACATTTGTGTGTCTGAGAGACAGAATAGAGATGGGGACAGGAGGGAGAATTGGGGAGAAAGGAAACTAAGTGGCAGCATAAGCTGAGCTGGCCAGTATTAGCTATTCCTTTTATACTCAAGGTGTGCATATTTGTATTTTGGTCAATATTTTTGCACTTATGCATTATGTAATTCAACAATTATTTATTAAGAGCATGTTATATGTTAGGAATTGTATTAGGCACCCCCTAGAATGAACATATGTAGTAATAGGGACCAACTTCATCCATGTGAAAAAGAAGTTTCTGACGAGCTACCAAGCCATGAAAAAACATGAAGGAAACTGAAATGCATATTACTAAGTGAAAGACATCAATCTGAAAAGTCTTAACACCGCATGATTCCAGCTATATGACATTTTGATAAAGTCAAAACTGTGGAAACAATGAAAAGACCAGTGGTTGCCTGGAGCTGAGGGAGAGGGATGAGTAGGCAGAACACAGAGGATCTTTAGGGCAGTGAAGCTACCTTGTATGATATTATAAGGATGGACACATGCCATTATACAATTGTCGATTGTACAACACTGAAAGTGAACAGTAATGTAAACTATGGATTTTAGGTAATTACTATATCTATGTAGGTTCATAAAGTGTAACAAAGGTACCATTATGGTGGAGGATGATGGTAGTGGGGGAGGGCATGGATATATGGGGATCAGGGGGTATACGGGGAATCTCTTACATTTTAATTACTTTTGCTGTGAACCTAAAAATTCTGTAAAAATAAAATTCTTCATAATAATGACAAAAATTTCTTCAGGAATTTTTTAAAACCTTTATATTTATATATAACACAATTTACCATTTTAACCATTTTCAGTGTAAAATTCAAAAGCCCTAACTACATTCACAATACATGTATCTATCACCAGTATATATTTCCAAATTTTTCATCACCTCAGACAAAAGTGTCATATACATTAAGCAATTTCCTTTTTTTTCTTTTTTTAAAGATTTTATTTATTTATTTTTTTTAATTTTTTTTTTCAACGTTTATTTATTTTTGGGACAGAGAGAGACAGAGTATGAACGGGGGAGGGGCAGAGAGAGAGGGAGACACAGAATCGGAAACAGGCTCCAGGCTCTGAGCCATCAGCCCAGAGCCTGATGCGGGGCTCGAACTCACGGACCGCGAGATCGTGACCTGGCTGAAGTCGGACGCTTAACCGACTGCGCCACCCAGGCGCCCCTAAAGATTTTATTTTTAAGTTAACCCCACACCCAATGTGGGCTTTGAACCCACAATACTCAAGAGTTACATGCTCCACCAACCAAGCCAGCAAGAAACCCCCACATTAACTAATTTATATATATTTTTAATAATAATCTATTTTCTTCACCTGATTTCCCATAACTCTTTGTCCATGTTTTCCATTAGCTCTTTCAATATATCTAAGATAGCTGATTAACATGTGCCCCTGTGAATCAGCACTCCTGTACAATTTGGATAAATCCCTAGTAGTGCTATTGCTGGGTTGTAGGGTAATTCTATTTTTAAGTTTTTGAGGAAACTTCACACTATTTTCCAGAGTGGCCACACCAGTTTACATTCCCACCACCAGTGCAAGAGCATTCCTGTTTCTCCACATCCTCACCAACAATGTTTATAGCAGCACTTACAACAATAGTCAAATTATGGAAAGAGCCCAAATGTCCACCAACTGATGAATGGATAAAAAAGATGTGATTTATATATACAATGGAATACTACTTGGCAATGAGAAAGAATGAAATCCTGCCATTTGCAACAATGTGGATGGAACTGGAGCGTATTATGCTAAGTGAACTAAGTCAGTCAGAGAAAGACAGATTTCATGTTTTCACTCATATGTGGAACTTGAGAAATTTAACAGAAAACCACGGGGGGAAGGAAGGGGAAAAATAGTTTCAAATAGAGAGGGAGGCAAACCATAAGAGACTCTTAAATACAGAGAACAATCTGAAGGTTGATGGGGTTGGTAGGGGAGAGGGGAAAATGGGTGATGGGCATTGAAGACGGCATTTGTTGGGATGAGCAGTGGGTGTTGTATGTAAGCGATGAATCACAAGAATCTATCCCCGAAGTCAAGAGCATACTGTATATACTGTATGTTAGCTAGCTTGACAATAAATTATATTTAAAAAGTATAGCTGGTTAAAAAAACTTCTCTAAGTCTGATATCTGGGCTTCCTCAGAGGCAGTTTATGTCAATTTACTGAAATACTACATTGGCACAACTTGATTTGTTCCTTTGAATGGTTCATACTTTCTTGTTTCTTTGTCTTCCTTGTGATCTTTTTATTAAAAATTGGACTTTGGAACATTATAACGTGCTAACTCTGTAAATCAGAATTCCTCCTTCCTTTGGTTTTGCTGTATTTTTTATTCTTGACAACTGTAGTGGCCCCTTTGTTTAGTAACTTTTCCAAACTGTTTTTGCAAAGACTGTGTTCCTTGTCATGTGTGCTATCTGAAGTCTCTGTTTTTTAGCTTGTGTTCAGCTAGTGATTTGACAAAGACTTCCTTAAACACCAGGAGGTTGAGGCAGAGGGAGGGAGTGAAGGAGAGAAAGAGAGAGAGAGAGAGAGAGAGAGAGAGAGAACAAACTACTAAAAAAGTGCCTACACAAGAAAATAATAATAATAATAATAATAATAATAATAATAAAACAAATATCTCCCAATCTTTTCAGAGTCTGTTCTGGAATGTTTCTTCAATTACTTAGTAGTTTTGCAGAGCATAGAGATCAGCCCAATCTGAAAGTTTAGGGTCTTCTCAGGGCTTCACTGAGCATGTGCATGTCTTTCTAAATCTTCTTATACACAGGGGTCTTTTGAGTGCCCCAATTTACCAAAGAAACTTTCCCCCAGCTCTTCCTCAGGGCTTTAAGTGGTTATTCCATGTCTTAATCATAATCTTTTGCTCCAGGCATCTGTGGATTATTAGCCTTCAGTATTTTTGAGCAATGCCCATAACTTCTCCAGGCTGAGTGAATTCCGGGTTTGGTGACACTGAGATGAGTACCTTGTGTACATCCTTCAAGTAGTTCGTAGGTAGGTTAGAACAGATATGTAATAATTTGCTAATAAGATCTGCTCTACTTTTTCCAGAACCAGAGACCAAGTCCTACATACACTGGGAATGTGGGTGCCATCTTCATGACTGCCACCAAGCCAAGGAAGGGAGGAGGACAAAGGCAAGTAGAAATGTCACTAAACTGGGGTACCTGGGTGGCTCAGTTGATTAAGCATCTGACTCTTGGTTTCAGCTCAGGTTATGCTCTCATGAATTGTGAGACTGAGCCTTGCATCAGGCTCTGTGCAGACAATATGGACCCTGCTTGGGTTTCTCTCTCTCTCTCTCTCTCTCTCTCTCTCTCTCTCTCTCTTTCTCTCTCTCTCTCTCTCTTTCTCTCTGCTCCTCCTCCCTACCCTTCTCTTTCTCAAAAAGAAAAAAGAAAAGAAAAAAATTACACTAAACTGTCTTATCATTTTAAGTTGTCATTTTCATGGTTGTTGCAAACCACTGACTAGTTTCTAGAGTTCTGAAAAAGTTGGTTCTGAAAATTTCTTTCCATTTCTTCCTTCTTTTTCTTTCTTCTTTCTTTCTTTCTTTTCTTCTTTTTCTTTCTTCTTTCTTTCTTTCTTTCTTTCTTTCTTTCTTTCTTTCTTTCTTTCTTCTGAATATACAATTTAGTTAGACACATTGGTAACACACTCCATAATATTTTATTTAACTGTTATGACATTTTAAGAGATAAGTATTATTGCTTACATGGGGCAAATGAAGAAACAAAAATACTTGCAAAAAAATTGACAATATATTTAATGAAAGTGCTTTATATAATAATTTATTTTTTAAATTTACATCCAAGTTAGTTAGCATATAGTGCAACAATGATTTCAGAAATAGATTCCTTAATGCCCATTACACATTTAGCCCATCTGCCCTCCCACAACCCCTCCAGCAACCCTCTGTTTGCTCTCTATATTTAACGGTCTCTTACATTTTGTCCCTCTCCTTTTTTTTATATCATTTTTGCTTCCCTTCCCTTATGTTCATCTGTAAATTATCTTAAATTTCTCATATGAGTGAAGTCATATGGTATTTGTCTTTCTCTGACCGACTAATTTCGCTTAGCACAATACCATCTAGTTCCATCCACACAATTGCAAATTGCAAGATTTCATTCTTTTGGATTGCTGACTGATACTCCATTGTGTGTGTGTATATATATATCTTTATCTGTTCATCAACATTTGGGTTCTTTACATACTTTGCCTATTGTCAATAACACTTCTATAAATATTGGGATGCATGTGCCCCTTCAAAACAACCACCTATATCCCTTGGATAAATACCTAGTAGTGCAATTGCTGGGTCATAGGGTAGTTCTATTTTGAATTTTTTGAGGAAACTTCCTACTGTTTTCCAGAGTGGCTGAACCAGTTTGCATTCCCACCAGCAGTGCAAAAGAGATCCTCTTTCTGTGCATCCTCACCAACATCTGATGTTGTCTGAGTTGTTAATGTTAGCTATTCTGACAGGTGTGAGATATGGTATCTAATTGTGGTTTTGATTTATATTTCCCTGATGATGAGTGATGTTGATCATTTTTTCATGTGTCACTTGGGCATCTGGATGTCTTCTTTGGAGAAGTGTTTATTCATGTCTTTTGCCCATTTCTTCACTGGATTGTTTGCTTTTTGGGCGTTGAGTTTGATAAGTTCTTTATAGATTTTGGATACTAACCCTTTATCTGATATGTCGTTTGCAGATATCTTTTCCCATTCCCTTGGTTACCTTTCAGTTTTGCTGATTGTTTCCTTCGCTGTGCAGAAGGTTTTTATTTTGATGAGGTCCCAATAGTTCATTTTGGCTTTGTTTCCCTTGCCTCCAGAGAATTGTTGAGTAAGATGTTGCTGTGGCCAACATCAAAGAAGTTTTTGCCTGCTTTCTCCTCAAGGATTTTGATGGCTTCCTGTCTTACGTTTAGGTCTTTCATCTACTTTGAGTTTATTTTTGTGTATGGTGTTAAGAAAGTTATGTATGGTGTTAAGAAAGTGTTCCATTTTTCTGCATGTTGCTATCCAGTTTTCCCAGTACCACTTGCTGAAGAGACTGTCTTTATTCCATTGGATATTCTTTCCTGCTTTGTCAAAGATTAGTTGGCCATACATTTGTGGGTCCATTTCTGGGTACTCTACTCTGTTACATTGATCTGATTGTCTGTTTTTGTGCCAGTACCATACTGTCTTAATGATCGCAGCTTTGTAATACAGCTTGAAGTCCAGGACTGTAATGCCTCCAGCTTTGGTTTTCTTTTTCAAGATTGCTTTGGCTATTCAGGATCTTTTCTGGTTCCACAAAAATTTTAGGTTTGTTGTAGCTCTGTGAACAATGCTGCTGTTATTTTAATAGGGATTGCATTGAATATGTAGATTGCTTTGGGTGGTATCTACATTTTAACAATATTTGTTCTTCCTATCCAGCAGCATGGAATACTTTTCCATTTTTGTGTCTTCTTCAATTTCTTTCATAAGCTTTCTATAATTTTCAGTGTATACATTTTTCACCTCTTTGGTTAGATTTATTGTTAAGTATTTTATGGTTTTTGCTGCAATTGTAATTGGGATTGATTCCTTGATTTCTCTTTCTGTTGCTTCATTTTTGTGTATAGGATTGCAGCAGATTTCTGTGCATTGATTTGTATCCTGCCATTTTGCTGAATTCATGGATCAGTTCTAGCAGTTTTTGGTGGAATCTTTTGGGTTTTCTATATAGAGTATCATGTCATCTATGAAGGGTGAAAGTTTGACCTCCTCCTGGCCGACTTGGATACCTTTTATTTCTTTATGTTGTCTGATTGCTGAGGCCAAGACTTCCAATGTTATGTTGAATAACAGTGGCGAGACTAGACAGCCCTGTGTTGTTCCTGACCTTAGGGGGAAAGGTTTCAGTTTTTCCCCATTGGGGATGATATTAGCTGTGGGTCTTTCATATATGGCTTTTATGATCTTGAGGTATGATCCTTCTATCCTTACTTTCTTGAGGGTTTTTATCCAGAAAGGATGCTGTATTTTGTCAAATGCTTTTTCTGCATCTTTTGAGAGGATCATGTGGTTCTTGTCCTTTCTGTTATTGATGTGATGTACCTCATCGATTATTTTGTGGATGTTGAACCAGCCCTTCATCCCAGGTATAACTCCCACTTGGTTGTGGTGAATAATTTTTTTATGTACTGTTGGATCCAGTTGGCTAGTGTCTTGTTGAGGATTTTGGCATCCATGTTCATCAGGGATATTGGTCTATAGTTCTCCTTTTTATTGGTGTCTCTGTCGGGTTTTGGAATCAAGGTAATGCTGGCTTCACAGAAAGAGTTTGGAAGTTTGCCTTCCATTTCTATTTTTTGGAACAGTTTCAAGAGAATAAGGGTTAACTCTTTTTTAAATGTTTGGTAGAATTACCCTGAAAAGCCATTCGGCCCTGGACTCTTGTTTTTTGGAACATTTTTTATTACTAATTAAATTTCTTTACTGGTTATGGGTCTGTTCAAATTTTCTATTTCTTCCTGTTTCAGTTTTGGTAGTGTATATGTTTCTAGTAATTTGTTCATCTGTTCCCAATTGCCCATTTTATGGGTGTATAATTGCTTGTAATATTCTCTTATTATTATTTGCATTTCTGTTTTGTTGGTTGTGATCTATCCTCTTTCATCTTGATTTTATTTATTTGCATCATTTCCTTTTTTTCTTTTTGATCAAACCGCCTAGGGGTTTTATCAATTTTTTTTTTTAGTTCTTTCAAAGAACCAGCTTCTGGTTTCATTGATCTGTTCTACTGTTTTTTTGTTTTTTGTTTTTTGTTTGGTTTCGATAACATTGACTTCTTCTCTAATTTTTAGTATTTCCTGTCTTCTGCTGGTTTTGGGTCTTATTTGCTGTTCTTTTTCCAGCTCTTTAAGGTGTAAGGTTATGTTGTATATCTGACATCTGTCTTCCTTCTTTAGGAAGGCATGGATTGCTATATACTTCCCTCCTATGACTGCCTTTGCTGTCTGTCAGAGGTTTTGGGCTGTGGTGTTATAATTTTCATTGGTGTCCATGTACTTTTTAATTTCCTCTTTAACTTCATGGTTAGACCATTCATTCTTTAGTAGGATGGTCTTTAGTGTCCTAGTACTTGTTATCTTTCCACATTTTTTCTTGTGGTTAATTTTGAGTTTCATAGCATTGTGGTCTGAAAATATGCATGTTGTGTTCTTGATATTTTTTGTACTTGTTGAGGGCTGATTTGTGTCCCACTATGTAATCTATTCTGGAGAATGTGCCATGTGCATTGGAGAAGAATGTCTATTCTGCTGCTTTAAGGTGAAATGTCCTGAATATATCTGTTAAGTCCATCTGGTCCAGTGTGTCATTCAAAGCCATTGTTTCCCTGTTGATTTTCTGTTTAGATGATCTGTCCATTATTATAAGTGGGGTGTTGAAGCCCCCTACTATTATGGTGTTATTATCAATGAGTTTCTTTATGTTTGTGGTTAATTGACTTGTATATTTGGGTGCTTTCACATTTGGAGCATAAATGTTTACATTTGTTAGGTCTTCTTGGTGGACAGACTCCTTAATTATGATATAATGCCATTCTTCATCTCTTGTTGCAGTCTTTATTTTAAAGTCTAGAGTGTCTGATATAAGTATGGTTACTCCAGCTTTCTTTTGACAACCATTAGCATGATAGATGGTTCTCCATCCCCTTTTAATCTGAAGGTGTTTTTAGGTCTAAGGTGGGTCTCTTATAAATAGCTTACAGATGAACCTTGTTTTCTTATCCATTCTGTTACCCTATGTTTTTTGACTGGAGCTTTTAGTCCAGTGATGTTTAGCATGAGTACTAAAAGATATGAATTTATTGCCATTATGTTGCCTGCAGAGTTGGAGTTTCTGGTGGAATTCTCTGGTCCTTTTTAGTAGATTTGTTGCTTTTTTCCCCCTTGTCTTTACTCCCCTCAGAGTCCCCCTTAAAATTTCTTGCAGGGCTGGTTTCATGGTCATGAACTCCTTTAATTTTTGTTTGGGAAACTTTTTATCTCTCCTTTTATTTTGAATGATAACCTTGCTGGATATAGAATATTGAATCATATCTTGCCACTCCTTTCTGGTTTGCCAAGTTTCTATGGATAGGTCTGCTGTGAACCTGATTTGTCTTCCCTTGTAGGTTAAGCACTGTTTTTCTCTTGTTGCTTTCATGATTCTTTCCTTGCCTGAATATTTTGTGAATTTGACCATGATATGCCTTGTTGATGGTTGGTTTTTGTTGAATCTTATGGGATTTCTCCTCTGTGCTTCCTAGATTTTTATGTCTGTGTCTTACCCCAGGTAAGGAAATTTTCCACTATGATTTGCTCACATAGACCTTCTACCCCTTTTTCTCTCTCTTCATCTCTAGGACCCTTATGATTCTGATGTTGTTCCTTTTTAATGAGTTACCGAGTTCTCTAAGTCTTAAATTGTGGTCTTTTGCCTTAGTTTTCCTCTTTTTTTTTTTTTTCTGCTTCATTGTTCTTCATAAATTTGTCCTCTCTATTGCTGATACACTGTTCTATTTCATCCATTCTTGCCACTGTGGCATCCATTCGAGATTGCAGCTCAGTTATAGCATTTTTTATTTCATCCTCACTAGCTTGTACTTCTTTGATCTCTGTAGAAAGGGATTCTAATCTATTTTCAACTCCAGCTAGTATTCTTATTATCGTGATTCTAAATTCTGGTTCAGACATCTTAATCATATCTGTGTTGATTAAGTTCCTGGCTGTTACTTCTTTCTGTTCTCTCTTTTGGGGTGAATTCCTTTGTTTTGTTATTTTGAAGGAAGAAAAGGGATTAATAAGGTAAAAAAATAAAATTTAAAAATTAAAGACAAGACATAAAAAATCAAATAGAGGATACTGGATATTAGGTGTGTTTTAGTCTTTAGGTGTGTTTAGGTTTGTTGAAAAAAGCTTGATAGATTAGAGAATAAAGGGAAAGGTAATAAAAGAAAAAAAGGATTAAAAAAAGGGAACACGTTTGAGAATTTGAAAAAATGAACACAATAAAATAGAATAAAATTAAATTATTGAAGTAAAAAGAATTTAAAGAATTTACCAAAAAAATAGCAGAAAATAAATAAAGAAAAATATTTTTAGTAAAAATGGAAAATAAAAAAAAAATGTTTCTCTTCCTGTATTCAAGAATAAGAATTCAAGAATAAGAAAAGGAAAAAAAAATAGATGGAGCAGTGATCAGACTGAAATATGATTGAAATTACATCAGTTTCTCCTAGAAATCAAACTATGAAGCACTTTATAGTCCATAGTCTAAGCAGGTGGACAGACTTGTATTCCTGAAAAGCAAGGTTGGCCCAGTTGGGCAGGGCTTAGTGTAACGACTCTATTCTCCACTAGATGGCACTGCTTAGTTTACTTTGGTGGATTGCTGTGGCACGTCTAGGCATGTATGCCCAGGCATGGGAGGGATGAAAATGGCATCACCCAGCTACCCAGTCTCTAGTTTTAGAACTCTGCTCTCCTGGACAGGCAATCGAGCACCCCTCCCTTGTCTCTGGCTTCTCTCCACTCCCCACTTTTACACTGTCTGTGACCAAGCCATCAGGCTTCCAGGTGGCACCTCCCTCCTGAGTTTTATCTCGGTTGGGCTGTGTTTCCCAACCCCTCACTTGTGAGGAACTGTGGTTTTGACCTGTCCTGACTCTCTGGGGGAGAGTCTCATTGAACAATGTCCAGTGGCTGGCCTGACCCCAGGAATGTTTGCAAGACTATGCTGCTGCCAATCGATGCCCAGAAGCTTCAGGTGGGTGCCAGCCCACCCCAGAGAAAGTTCATGCAATTGTGTAGCAGCAGTATTTCAAGGATTATGGTAAATCACAACACACATCTGGCATCAGGCTTCTCTCTTAACATCCTTGTTCCAGCACCAGCAAGTGTGGTTGTTCTCCAGTGTCCAATGGGATCTTTGCCTGTGGGTTGGTTGCACGGAGTCTACAAATGTCATCCCAGCAGGGGAACTGCTTCTCCCTGTGTAGCTGTCAAACCACTTGGACCTTGCTCTCTGCTCCTGGGGATTCACCCTTCCCACCAGAGGTCCACCAGATATCGAGCTGTGGAAGTTCAGACTCTGCACTCCCCCTGTTTATAGACTCTTAATGGAATTTATACCCTCTCCTTTCTTCTTTCTCCCTTTTTTATTCATTTCCTTGCGTACTCTTTCCTTCCTCTCCAGCTGTTTTGGGTTGGGGGTATGCTTTCCCATACTCACCTCCCATCTCTGTTCTCTCTCCAGGAGCAAAAACAGCTCCTTGCCCTCTGTGGCTTCTCTCTTCCCCCGTTCACCTCTCGATGCCATGTACCTGCTTAGTACTGTGGTTCAGGTTGTGCAGAGTGTTGTGTTAATCCTCAAATTAGTTTTCTAGGTGTGCAAGATGTTTAGTGTTGATCTGGATGCATTCCAGGGATGAGAGATGCAAAAACACCTTTCATGTTGTTCCGCCATCTTGGCCCCTCCTTTTTCTTTCTTTATTTCTTTCTCTTTCTCTTTCTTTTCTTTTCTTTTCTTTTCTTTTCTTTTCTTTTCTTTTTTTCTTTCTTTCTCTCATGTTTTGTGGAGGCAGGAGCTTTGAGCTACCTACTTGGTCAATTTGCTGACATCACTTCTCCATATTTTGGATTACATGCAGTCTCCATATTAATGGAATCCATTGATGTTTGCAGGATAAGTTTGCCATGGAAAGATGATTTATTAAGAATGTGTTTTATGATTATAAAAAGAATGTATTTTTGATTATAAAATCTTCAGAGGAATTTTTATATGTGAGGAGATGTCAAGTAAATAAAAACAAACTGTAATGGGATGAAACCCAAGAGAGCAGCCCTGTGTTATTCTGTTTATCCTGGTTATATAGTAGAGAAAGCAGCAGAAAAAACTGGAATACCTCCTAGAACTGCAATGTCTCATGAAGGGATGCAGGTAACTATATGGCAAACACAAAAAAATCCTGTATTACTCATTATAGCCACCATCATCATATTCTTAAAATGTGCCATCACCTCTCCTGTAGAGCCCTGTGTTAGGCACTGGTAAATACAGAGCTGAAGAAGACAAATTCTTACTCCTGAGTCACTTCAGTGTATGTTGGAAAACACTATTTCAGGAGTTCCCAATATTCATTATACATTAGATTAATTGGGCTTGTATTTTTAAACAATACTAAAATACAGACACCATCCCTAGAAAATTATATTATGTTGATTTGAATGTTAAGGTGGGAAAAAGTGTTGTGACAAACTTCGGGGCAAAAGCCCCCCAAATTTTCTGGTTTAATTAAAGAAAGTATTTGTAATTCATGAAAGAGACCAAAATTCTATCTCATTTGCCAGGTCTCTCTATATGGAGATTCATGTTTTTTTTTTTTCTAAAGAACCGTGACTAATATAGATTTTGCTAATAATTATTCTAAAAATAAAGAATCTTAAAGATGAGTTCTCTGAATTGGTTCCAGTGTTTCTGGAACTGGTTCCTTAATTTGATTACATTCGCTGATATTAATGATTTTATTTTCAGTAGTAAAGAGAACACTGATAGTCCATGGAATGATGTGGCAGTAGAGATATACAAGCTATCACCATGGGGTACTCAATCAGATATTTAGAAGAAACAAGGTTCTGAGTGACCAGGAATTTGATACCCTACATGATTTTTATCAAGCTAACAAGCATAATGAGATTGACTAGTTGCTCCTGATTTAACTGAAGAAAATGGGAAACTAAAGGGATGAGCTCAGGGATTTAAATACCCAGCCCCAAAGTATAAATGATTTGAAAGTTTCTGTGTCTCCTGGAAAGGAATCTCTATATCCTGTCACCACAGAGCTGAAATCAGACGTAGAATTTTATCCTACGAGTGACTGACTTGCAACAAAATGAATTCCACAACTTGTCAGGGTATCTACTACTAAAGTGAGAGCATTGTTTGGGATGAAATAGAATCATGATAATGGGAATGAGGATACATGGGAAGATCCTGATGACACTGAGGAATCTGTTAAATTCTGCTGAATCATTTTTGCCAGTAGAAATAGTCCTCCATTCCTGTTTGAGTAGGTTAAGGCTGCTTTGCATGAGGAATATGCAATGGTCTCGCTTGAGGTAGTTTCCTTGTAAGACACTGCTGATTCTCCTCAGAACCCACCTCTACCATCCTTCTTTGCTTCTAGACCTATAACTGGGCTGAAGTCCCAAAAGGCTCTGAAAGGTGAGGTATAAAGTGTGACCCATGAAGAGATGCACCACACTCCCTAAAGAACTATCTTATTTTTCCCATTTATATAGACAGATAGCCAAAGAACAGGAGTGAGAATGGATAGTAAGATTGTGGTCTAAGAAACACAAAGTTAGATAAGGACTACTAAGCAAAGATTCTAGATTTAATATTGCAGCTTAGAGGGCTAGAAAGGGCTCTAAGGTTGGTTTGTTTAGTTGGCTGAAATATGGACCAAAAGGTATTCTATACTAAATTAAGTTGAAATAAAAAACCTGCCTTAATATGTTATAGCAGAATATAGCCAAAGTCTTAGGGAGGCTGAATTTTTAAAGAGAATTTACCATGTGAAAATCATTCACTTGCCCTGAGAGAATCCAGAAGACACACCTTTCACTAAAACCATGAGAAATACATTGTGAAGTGGACTCTGCATCCTTACAGAGCTCTGTGACTCTTCTCTGATTCCACTGGTTCTGTTTTTCTGGAGATTCTTGACTAATACAACATGTGATTAAATTTGGTTTAGTTGCAAGAAATCAGAAACAGAAAATTAGAAGACAAAGATTGGATTTGGATCCCAGCTTTGCCATTTATTGTGTGACCCTCTGTCAGTATTCCTCACTAAGCGTCAGTGTTCTCATCTGCTTATTGGGGATGAAAATACCTGACTAGTGACATTGTGTGGATATGATGTTAAGGTTAAGTTATGTAACCTGAGAAATGCTCTTAATGAGTGCAGTTATATGCAAAAAATTATCTGTTTTACTTTACTCGAGTACTGATATCTAATTCTCATATTGTGATGTTTATTTGGGGCCATTCCAATAAGTTTTTGAGGCACTTCATGAATTCATAATTTAACAAGACCAAGAATTGTAAGTTGTGAATTATTTAAATGAAGAGAGCATGGTCCATGCCAAGTGTCCAACAGAAATATAATGTGATCCATATTAGAAGCAAAGCAGGTAAAATTAATTTAATAATATATTTTATTTGACCCAATATATCTAAAATATAATTTCAAAAGTAATAATAAAAACAAATTAATGAGATATTTTTTATTTTGTTTTCCATACAATATCTGCAAAATCCAGTGTGAATTTTATATTTACAGCAGATCCCAACTTGGACTGGTCACATTTCAGGTGTCCCACAGTCACATGTAGCTAATAGCTATTGCATTAGCACAAGTCTAGGCTATTCCACAAAGCAAATCTCATTGCTCTTTACTCTGCACAAAGCACTATACCCATCTAAATTTATGCAGAACAGACATAACTTGTTCCAAATTCCATATAAAATCACTAATTGTCTTACCATGAGAGGCAACAGGGGACTAGGGGAATCATACTCAAATATTACTGTTGCTTTTGTCACTTCTGAGTTCGAAGGGAAGAGAGAGACATTTTTCTCCCTCTCTTTCTTCCCCTACATTACATATTGGGTTTATCAATCCTCCATATGACTTTTCTCTCTAAATTTTCATGTCACTCTTTTTTAAAAATGCTGTAATTACTATAAAATAGTCAATTAAACTGTAATTTGATTTTGGATTTCAACATGAAGCATAGAATATAATTCTTGTGTAATGGCCCCTTTTCTGGTCATATGCTTTCATTTATAAAGAACAGCTATGCAATATCTGTGTCATCACACATAAGTGACTATAATCACCATTGATAGGTGTGCTGAAGTTAATCGAATTGAAAAGCAATTTTTGCATGTCCCAATTCAGCAAGGAACTGTTTCTTGGGAATGATGCAATATTAAAACAATGCAGAAAATCTCAATAAAGTGAAGTTCCCCAAATCTTAATAAGTGGAGGTACGTAGCTCTAAATGTCCTCACTCTTGTTTTTGAGCTTTCTTAAAAAGCTCAAGACCATATTCAAAGAAATTCTAAGTATAGCATTACTTAACCTTATTGATATTACTTGGGACCAAGGTAGCCAAAGTAGTAAACACAATCCTAAGATTTAGCTAGAAAGAGGCAGAAGGGGAAACCAGTCATTTTTTAATTCACTGGTTTAGTTAATAAGTGTTTCAATAACCATTTACTACATGTAAGCCAACATTCTACAAACAGTCAGTGGAAGTTAGAAGAATATTATATAATTTTCCACAGAACTTGAGATCACATAAGAGAAGAAAAGAAATCAACACAAATAACTGTAGTGCAAAGCAGTATGAGAAATGTGTCAATAAGAACTAGGTTGTTCAGAAGGAGGAGAACACATTCTTTGCTTAATCAGGGGAGATTTCAAGAAAGAGGAGCATGAGAAGTGGGTTATTTCAGATGGGTGAGAATTGGAAAATATAATTTCACTTTGGTTGGATTATAGGGTTTAACTAGAAAGGTAGGTTTATAACAAACTAAAAGGACAGGATGGGATGGTTGCATACTAGACAAGGAAAGTTGAGCCTTATTTGGCAGACTAAAGGAAACTAAGGCTAAAAGCAGTTAGGTTGCTCTGGAAGGTTTGTTTTGTGCCATGACTGACATGGTGATTTAGGAGCATTTTTTTTTTTCTAGTAGTGGCATCAACAATGAAGAAGGCGGTAAACTCTTTGACATTGGTCTGAGCAATATATTTTTTCTTAGGATCTGTCTCCTCAGGCAAGGTAAAGAAAAGCAAAAATAAATAAGTGAGACAACATTAAACCAAAAGCTTTTGCATAGCAAGGGAAAACATCAACAAAATGAAAAGGGAATCTACAGAATGACAGAAAATTTTTGCAAATCATATATTTTATGGGGCACCTGGTTTGCTTGGTCAGTTAAGCATCTGACTCTTGATCTTGGCTCAGGTCATATTCTCATGGGTTGTGAAATCAAGCCCCACATCAGGCTCTGTTCTGACAGTGCAGAGCCTGCTTGGGATTCTCTCTCTGTCTCTGCTCCTCTACCCCCAAATAAATAAATAAACTTTAAAAAAAGAATGAAAAAAATCATATATCTGATATAGGGTTAATATCCAAAATATAGAAAGAACTCATACAACTCAATGACAAAAAAAAAAAAACAAAAACAAAAAAACAAACAAAAAAAAACACCAAATAACCTAATTTTAAAATGGGCAAAGCATATGAACAGGCATTTCTCTAAAGAACACAGAAGGTCAATAGGCAAATGAAAGGTTTCTCAACATTACCAATCACCAAGGAAGTGCAAATCAGAACTACAATGAGGTACTACCTGTCAGAATAGCTAATACCAAAAAGAAAAAAATAGTAAGTGTTGGTGAGGATATTGAGAAAAGTAAACCCATGCATAGCGTTGGTGGGATGTAGATTGTTGCATCAAGTATGGAAAACAGTATGGAGTTTCCTCAAAAAATTAGGAATAAAACTACCATAAAATCCAACAATTCCACTTCTGGGTGTTTATCCAAAGAAAACATAAGCACTAATTTGAAAGATACATGCACCCCCATGTTCACTGCAGCATTATTTACAGTAGTGACAATATGGAAGCAACCTAAGTGTCCATTGATAGAGGAATGGATAAAGATGTGGCATATATATATTTCATTCTTTTTTCATGGCTCTGTAATATTGTAATATTGTAATATTACAGAATATTGGAATGGTGGAATATTACAGAGCCATGAAAAAGAATGAAATTTTTGTCATATGTAACATGGATGGATCTAGAAGATATTAAGCTAAGTAAAATGAGTCAGGTCTAGAAAGACAAATACTGTATGATTTACTTATATGTGGAATCTAGAAAAATAAACAAACAAAGCAAAATAGGAATAAATACAGAGGACAAACTGATGGTTGTCTGAAGGAAGGGTGGAAAAGGGATGGGTGAAATAAATGAGGGGGATTAAGACATACAGACTTCAATTTATAAAAACAAATATGTTATAAGAAAGTAAAATACTGCTTAGGGAATATAGTCAATATTATTGAAATAATATTGCATGGTGGCAGATGGTAACTAAACTTATGATGATGAACAGAATAGTACATCTGAAACTGATATATTATACATCAACTATATTTCATTTTTAAAAAAAGAAAAGATATCCACATACTAATTCCTAGAACCTATAAATATTACCTGGTATGGTAAAAAATAAAAAAAAAGTTATTTATGGATGTTGTTAAGTTAAAAATACTGAGATGGGGAGGATGATCGAGATGGGCTTTTATGTGTCCTTATAAGACAGAGGCAGGAGAAGGAGCACACACAGGAAAGAACGTAGTGAGACCAGCTTAACAGAGAGATTTAAACATGCTCTCTGTGGGCCATGAAGATGGAAGAAGGGGCCATGAGCTCAAATCTGGGTCCCTAGATACACGATATGCAGCTCTAAATGCTGGGAAAGACAAGATGGTGGATTTTTCCATAGTGTCTCTGGGGATAATTTTGACCCAGTGACACTGATACCAGACTTCTGGCCTCCAAAACTGTAACAAAATAAATTTGCATTTTTAAGCCACTTAGTTTATGGTGCCTTAGAAGACACTCTCAGAATGTTGGAAAGGCAGTGCTGGATCACAGAGGAAAGACTAGGGTCTAGGAAACAAGCAAAGGTCTGGGGAGTTAATGGTATGTGTGCAGGAATGAAAGAGAGGAGAAGGGGAAAAAGAAGCGAGCTTTAGGAGGTGTCCACATGAGGGCTCAGTGGGAGGAGAAGGGGGCTAGCAAGGGACACTAGAAGTAGATGTTGAAGACTGATGAAGAAAGCCAATGTGGGTGAGAGTTTCATGAAGGATCAGATTACCAAGGTTTAAAAACAAGAAAAACCAAAACAAAGAGGAAAGATCTTTAAAATTTTTTGGAAGATATAGCCACGTGGAAAGCTGATGGGCATTCCTAGAGAGAATTCACACAATATCCATTCAAAGTAGCTGAAGCTAAGGAGAACATCTGCTGTTGGAACATAAGAACCAGGACAGAATTGCTGCTGCCTCTGGTATTTCAGAGGGATCTTCCAAGTGATAGCACATAGTTGGTTCTTTTTATCCATAAAAAAAGCAGGATATTTGATACAGTAAAACAAGAGGCATTTTTAAAATTCAAATTGAATCTTTAAGTAAAATCCATGCTTTTCAGGAATAAGATTTTAGTGAATTTGAGCCCACTTTGAGGTTTTTAAAATCAGGTTCGGCAAGTAAAACAGGTTAAAGAAGGCTAAATGTTTTCCCTCATTTCTTTTCTATTTCAGATTATTTCTATTTCACTCTATTTATTTTAGAACATGTGATAGCCAACATTACATCCAGCTGGAGGTGATACCAAAACAAAAACATCATTTATATGCCATTTGGCTTGGGCTAAGAATTCATCTTTTTCTACAGAAATCTTACTATGAATAATTGTTGGGGTACCCAGGCCAACACCCTCAAATCTTAGCACACATATAGTAAGATGAAAGTGAGAATATGTAGTATAGCCCAGAGCTGGGGGTCCCTGGGAGCTCTGAACATCCTTGAGCTCTTCTTGATCCTTGACGGAAATTCCACAGTCTGAGCACGAAGCTCTGTCCCCCTAAATACTAGAAGACAAAGGAGTTGATTCAGGGCCATACAAAACTCCCACTGCAACAAAGTAGAGTTCTAAGATGAAATCTTATAAAAAAGCAGATATATCCTATACCAGGGGGGCTTATCAGGACTCTGGCTGCAGTAATTCTATCACTTAACCAGGAGCCAGCAGCTGCTGGGAGCAAGGGGGTGGTCACCATCAGAGATGTTGTTCATAGTCCAGAGTGCATATCCAGTGCCCTCTGTATTTTCCTTCAGAAGAATTCCTGTGCTGTTCATTTTCAAGATCAGTTGGAGCTCTGGGCCCAGGTATAGTCTAGAAAGGGCAATAAAAGAGAAAACAGCAACAACAAGGGATTCTACTACACAGAATAACATTGGTCATTACTGAAGAAACCATTTCTGGCCAAGTAGAAATATTACTGTGAGAAGGGAAACGTTTGTGTGAAAAATTCTGTTTGTTTGCACCTCCACTCGTTCCTTACTCCGCTGTCCCTGCTCTGTGCCCTGGGAGGCTGACCTCTGCCCACTGTGTTACCCAGGCTGTCTTGCCAGTTGGCTACTGAGAAGCATGGGCAAAGCTGTGAGCAGCGGAAGAAGTTGAGGCTCTTTCCTCCACACTGTTGTGTGTATGGATTCTGGGTGCCTACCAGTGGCTAGGTCTTTTCTTGATTATAGCTCCTGTTGGGCAGTCCCCACTCCAACCACCCTTGCTCTCCAGTCAAACTATTTCCTCCCATTGTGCTACTGCATAAGGAATGGTAACTGCTGGTCACTGGATGTCCCATCCATTATTTTTTCCTTGAACCTACTCACAATTCCGTATCTAGTGTCTAGTCGTTTTATTAGCATCTCTTCATTTGAACCATTTAGGTTAACATATGTTTCCTGCTGGGGCCACTCATAATCTAATGGTTAAAGGGCCAGTGTTCACAGACTTCATCCTCCATCCTCTACCAACCCATCAAAGAGAATCCTGAAATGTTCTTTCTTCCCCACCTCCTAAATGGAAGATATCCTTTCATGCCTAAGAAAGGTTACTCTGAGCCAGGTAGCTAAAGAAAAGAGAGGGAGAGAGGAGAAATGTTTTCCTGGATTTTAATTTGTAGGACAAAATAGTAATGTGGTAGGAGGGGGTGGGAAAGGAAAGGACATTTTGGGGGACTTGTTATAGACTCTGAAGCTAGATACCCTCCACAGATTCTTAGAAAACCATACTAAATCTCTACGTATCTTGGTTGTTGATCTGTTTCTTTGTCTAAAACTCTGATCCCTGAGTAAATCAAACAGATTTGGAGGTGTTTATGGAATTGCATCTTTCTCTCTCTCTCTCAAAAGTGAAGCTTTTTCCTCAACAAAGTTAGGTTTCTTAAAGCCCTCCCCCCATTCCATTCTTTATCTCCCTGCTCCCAAGAAAAGAGCATACTTTGATTGCTATTACAGAAACTTACACTTCCTCATAGTAACCCTTTCTGAATTAATGGGGTGGTGCCACAGCAGGCCTGTTTTCCAGAGCAGTCCATGGGCTCCAAATACCATGCTTGCACTACCTATTTAGCAATGATGCCCTGACATTTAGCTGACACAAACTGAAGAAATTCACATCATTATTCATCTCCTCCAGCATCACCTTTGGTTTAATTTCACGCTCGTCCATCACTCAGTGCTTTTTTTCATTGCTTGATTTTTGACGTCCATCAGGAAGGATCTTATTCATTCACTCCCTCAGGCAGTTATTTCCTAAGCTCTCACCATTACTGCCTTCTTATTCTAGGACTCCAGATGGCATCCTATCATTATCAACATTTGGTGACAAAGTAATTTTTGCTATCCTTTAATGCCTTTTTGGCGCCCTTTTATTTTTGCAGGCATGCATTTCTCTTATTGTCATTCAATTTGTTTTTTTTTTTTATGTTACAACTGTAGAGTTGAAAACATCATTAAAGCTCATCAACTGACCCATCCATTTACTCACCTGAATTAGTATCGGAAAAACTGAGTCTCACATTAGTTGAATGATTTTCCCAATGTAAGACAGTTAATCATTGAAAAATACAAAACTGGAACCTACTCTAGAGAAGGTTTTCTCCAAGAGAAAAACACCTTTCGAATGTAGGATTTTTTCATTTCTTTCAGAGTTTGATTTATTGTACCTGCATATATTCCTTTAACAATACAAACAACAACAACACAAAATCTGGGTATTAAATCTCTGGGAATTTGTTTTGTATTCAGAACATTTACTCTGATCTTTTCATTTCCTATGAACTGTATTTAGAGTAAAAATAAACAGGTTTCTACACTTTGTCTCACCCATCTCAAATAGAAGTCAGAGATCAAGTAAGTGATGGATTTGGGAACCAGAATAGGCAGGATACGTTAAATGTGTACTGAGAGTTTCAGTAAACGAGTCAATCTGTAGAAATTTATTGTGCGGCTATGAGACAGTAGCTCAGTGCAGAAAGTACAGAACTGCTAGATATGATGCATTTTCTATGGTTTTGTCTTCCATGAGCTTAAAGTCCAAAAAGAGCCCAAGTGTTAATTACATCAATTTGATATCCAAAAGGACAAAAAAGCACATGCATATACAGGCTTAAAAATGTAATGGATGTGACTAAATATGTGTGAGGTGTGATAACTTATTTCTTAACGAAACCAAGCTCTTCCATTTAAATTACATAAGGAAATATTAAAGAAACACAATGACAAAATATTTAATATATCTAAGGTATACATATTATAGATGTGTAAGTAAACATTTACATATAGACCTGTCATCACTGACATCTTTTTGACCCTGTTTTGACCTAGACCTGGGCCCTAATCACTCTGCATTTCACCCTGTCTTGTCAGGGGGCACCTGGGTGGCTCAGTCGGTTAAGCGTCTGACTTCGGCTCAGGTCATGATCTTGCAGTTTGTGAGTTCAAGCCCTGCATTGGGCTCTGTGCTGGAAGCTCGGAGCTCAGAGCCTGGAGCCTGCTTCGGATTCTGTGTCTCCCTCTCTTTTTGCCACTCCCCCGCTCACATTCTGTCTGTCTGTCTCTCTCTCTCTAAAAAATAAATAAACATTAAAAAATTTTTTAAAAATAAAAGAACATAATCAGTCATGTTCTGACCCCTGTGTTTTGTTCTTGGCTGGAGACAGCACCAAGCTAACTTCCACATGCCTATCTGGATTTTTTTCGATAGGGTCTTACTAAATAATAGAGGAATTGAACACGTGTTTGTCGATACAGTGATTTATTATTACATTATTATCTGAGAAAAACTCTACCCCAAACACAGGTAATGGCAGGAACTCCAAAGAACTGAGACCAGATATTAATCTCACACTTCTTTTTCACTTCTTGCTCAATCAAAAACTGTCCATTTTAAGGTTGCCTGTAGGTTCTACTAGTGAAATCCATATCCACCCTCCAGACTTCTAGCCCTCCATTTTTTTCTGGAAGCCTCACTGGATGGATACATCACTGGGATCCCTTGTCTTCCAGTTTCTGGTCTACTCAAACAATGGACAGTCAGCCGATCAGAGAAAAAAAGAGAGTGAGGCTAGGATACATATTCCCCTAGGCTCATTCCAGTAGGGTTGCTTTGGGTTGTTGAATCCTTTGGTGAACATCACTGCCCAATTCTGCTCCCACTATTGTAAATAGTGCCTTATTAAACCTACCTCGAATTATCCTAATCTGAGTACATCACGTTTCTCACTATGGACACGGCTAACACACCTCTCTTAAACTATTGTAGCCCACACCCAAAAAGTCATTGTTTCTCTTATCTTTCAGTTTTCATGAATTCCCGGAACGTTTTGAGAAAATCTTTATGCTGGATGGCTTTAGGTAAGAACTTGTGATTTTTTTTTTCTGTTCTCTAGTTCTCTTGGCGGAGAAATAACTCCATAGAAATAACTCCACTATGGAGACACCACTATAGCCCACTGATACTCTAGACGTTTGAGGGTAAGACAGTGGTGACTCAATATTTAGAAACTACTAAATCATGTGCTGGAAAAGGTGAGGTGAGTAGATACAGGTAAATGAACATTAAGAATATGATTCAATTTTCCTCAAGTCTTTGGCTACTTCATAAATCTAAAGACAAGTTTTTAGAAATTACTCCATTAATAAGCCAATAGGAGTATCTGGTTGGCAAATATGGAGTGACATCTTGAATAATTAGAAACCTATAAAAGCCAACTGGCCCATCTCTTCTGTCAATGTGATGAAGGGAGTTCTGAGAGGTCTGCATTATCTTTTCATTTTGGTTGTTTTCTTGAAAACATTGGGGCAGAATGGTGATGAGACTTAGTCACAGGTTCCTTAGAATGAGCTACAGTAGATAAAGGTCCACTGTTTGGAATAATGAAGCCTAGTGAGTCTTTTATTTTAATTAACTCCTACAAAACTATGACTTTGCCACAGAACTTCAAGATGGACTTGGTAACTCTTTGAGGAGATGTCTATTCAAGTGGGAGGTGAGGAGCCAGGCATCATCAATTGAGGGATGAACAGCCTACCCCACCTGAATGCCTGGGCAAGGTGACGTGAGAGATAGAGGAAAAATAAACTTAAACAGTACTTAAATGGTACTTAAACAGTAACCCTTGGCAGTGTTTTTCCTAGACTGAACAAGACTTGAGACATATTGAAAAGTAGCTTGTGTGACACCCTCATCCTGATCCCTCCCCACTTCCTTCTGAAAGTAGAAAGTAGAGATCTTGCAATGGAATCATAAATATTCTGGAATGTCCATTTAGACTACCCTAATTAACTTCAATAGATTTTGTGTGGTTTGGTAGAAATCAGAATAAATTCTGACTAATTGAATGTACAACTTCATATAGGCTTCACTTTTGTATTTTTAAAAGATGCATCTCATTTAATAAGCATGTTTGTGTTTATCAAAAAGGAAAAAGAAAAAACATTCCCCTTAAAGAATCCTGAAAAAATCAATATGGAATCTTAGTTAAGTTTTCTTAATTATTTATCTTGAAAGAAATGACGACAGATTATGCCAGTTAACTGGGTATATAGTACAATTGTGGATATGATTTTTAATTCTAGAATTAATTTTCAATTGAAAAAATTAGTTTTTATTATTTAGAGAATTCATGGAAATAATTCTAGGATGGACCAATATACAAAATACAAAATTTGCATGATAAATACTTTCTGAAATAACAATATTTTGAAAATGAAATAAGACATTGTCTGTGGATGGATACTGTTGACTTCTGAATGGTTTGAATGTCAGGCACCTCTTCCACAAACAATGCAAAATATGCAAGTGTGAAAATATATATATGAAAATTCACACAACTTAATTTGATTATCTGAAGAAGCGAATCAAGAGGTTCTTCTAAATTAAAATGTCCAGTGTAGAATTAGCACAGGCAAATAGCACCATGAATAAGCATTTTGTATTTCTTCTTTTGATTCACAGGGAGGTTTTGATTTTGCCACTGAACACAAAAGTCCAGCTGTATCCATAGGTCAATAGAATTAAAGTTATAGACTTATTCAAATAAAGGAAATCTTCAAATCATATGAGGACCAAGGATGATTACATCAAGAAAATAGATGTGATTGTGAAAACATTCAGCTCTTTTATTAAAAGAAGATAATTTGTAGGGTGCGAGTTTTTGGAGCCGTACATATCTGTGTTCGAAAGGTTTTCCTTACATACTAGCTGTGTGACTTGAAAAATTTGCTTTGCATTCCTGATTTTCTGACATCCCAAGTATACATAAAGTTAATTAGAGTTTCAGTGTTAGGTAGAATAACATCGGTGGGCTTGTCAGAATAAAAGAAATACCATGAATTTACCACGTAAGTATTGGATCCAAAAGTGAAATTTAGAAACTTTAGTGCTGATGGGTAGAAAATGTAATATGCTATAAACTGGTGCAAATGTGATCAAAAGAGGTCTCTGAGGACAGTGGGATCTGGATTCAAGTAACTGTAAGATGGAGGGCAGGTTACCTTATAGTCCGCTCCCTTCATCTCTTCCTGTCTCTGTTTCTTTCCTTCTTTTTTATCCTCTCCTCATCCAGTATTCAGAATATCCATTGGAGGATAGGAGAATTCCATCCCCTTTACGGAAGTCATACCAACCCCTCCCTTCCCCCCATATCTCTGTTTTATTTATTTTCTTTAATGTTGCAATTTTCTCCAGAAACTCTATCTAGATCATTCTCCTTCTCCTCCCTTCTACTTCATCCTCCTCTTTTTCCTCTTCCTATCCTTCTTCTCCTCTTCTGCCCCCTCCTTCTTATTTTTTAAAGTAGACCCCCCCCCCTCATTATTTTCTATCTGGAAACAAATGTCATAATTTACACCATCAGAGAAAGGGAGAAAAATCCTGTCTCAGTACTATTACACAAAGGATTTGGGCCTTGAGGACCCCCTGAAATAGTTTTGGGGATCCTTCAAGAAGACCATGGACCACTCTTTGAGAACTACTGGCCTAAGACCATTACTCCTGCCTCCTTAGTAAAGTTCCTTTTCTTCGGAACTTTATTGGCATTTCTCCAACATTTTATGGGACCATTACTTTCAAAACAAATTTTGCCTGTATTCATTTTTTTCTACACCTCTTGCATTCACTTTCCTTATACTTACTCAAAATTACTGTCATCTCCTTATTTTGCATTAATATACATAAAACTTCTTTCATTGTTCTTGACATTAAATCACTTCAATCGGATATTTAAGTGACTGGAAATTTTCTGCTATTACATATTTAAATAATTTTTTTGTTTTATGTGTTGGCTTCCCTTCAGGAAAATTACCACATACAAGTTGGGTCATCTTTACTGTCTGTTTATATTATCTTCTCTCTAATTGCAGTAATTGCTGTCTTTTTCCCACTGCATCTACCATGATTATCTCAAGACTTTCACCTATATCAGAAATTCAATTTTTCAGATGTCTTCTCTGTTTCTTGTTATTTCTCATGTATGTGTTAGCTCAATATTTATGTCACTTGCATCCTCAGTTTGAACCCTTATCTCTGAAATCTTTCTTTTTTGGGGGATGGTTTTATCATTTTTGTCTTTGAGATCACATTTTACTGAATTATATTCTAAGTTATTTTCTGTGGTAACTTACTCATGGTAAATTTTATGTGTATTCTTCATCACATTTTCTCTTCCAGAGGTTCTTTACCTGTGTAATTTGTGTCTTATGTTCTGTTCTTTCTTCTTTTTTCCTTTCTTCTCCCCTCCCTTCCTTCCTCCCTCCCTCTGTTCCCACCCTCTCTCCTTCCTTCCTTCCTCTCTCCCTTCCTTCCTTCCTCTATAGTGCTTTTGCATAGTTGGTATGTGTTTCTTTTGGTTCTTTAGCTCGTACTTTTAGACAATAATGTTCTTTCAGACAATATTTACTTTGATACATACAGGATTGGCGACTTCTCTTCACACTCTGTCCAAGCTTGTTTTCCTTCCACTCCACATTGTAACTTGGAGATTGTTTCCTTGGGCTCTATTTGCTCCTCTATAACGTGATAGGGTAGGAGCCCAGGAGAGCTCAACTGGGCTGTATGCACCTTTCTTCTTGGATGTTCTTGCTCTTCTTTCCCTGAGACGGGATAATGTTTTTCTGACAGGATTGAGATTACAGAGACGTCTATTTTCAAGGGTTTCACTGATAATTTACCTGTAATTCTACTTACCAGTTTAGTCCATTTTTTTTTTCCTGGATTGAGGGATATTAATGCAGTTTCCCAGTGTGTTTTTGTCATATCAGTTTCTTTCCTTATTCTGCTTCTGGGAGGTTTTGGGAGGGAAGGGGAGAATCTCCAGTCTTCCCAGAGTCATTCTGGAATCTTCTTTCTTTGATTACAACTTTTTATTTAATTCTTTTTTAATCATGTTTCTTTATTTTTGAGTGACAGAGAGAGACAGAGAGAAAGAGAGAGAATGAGTGGGGGAGGGGCAGAGAGAGAGGGAGACACAGAATCCGAAGCAGGCTCCAGGCTCTGAGCTGTCAGCCCAGAGCCTGACACAGGGCTTGAACCCAGGAACTGTGAGATCATGACCTGAGCTGAAGTCGGACACTCAACCAACTGAGCCACCCAGGCACCCCCTTTGGTTACAACTTTTAAAAATGATAGTATGGGATTATATCTAACTTCCTTTCTTGTTGCTGCTAATGAGTTTTTTGCTTTTGTTAATACTTTTACTGTTTTGTTTTCTTCTTGTTTTTTACTGATCACCCCATTGGATATTAAGGACAGATAATTTGTCAATCTATGTTTACTCCATCATATTATGTGCCTATTAGTCTTTAGTAGGATTGACACACTTGACTAAATCTTTAAGGCATATGCAACAGTTCTAGGGCAGTGTACTTGATGGGATGGTGAGGAATATTTACCTTGTTTTAAGTTATAGCATTTGGTTACCTTTTAGGCTTTGAGTGACTCATTTCAACACCGATTTACATATAACATTGCACTGTCTTCCTTTTAAAAAGTGTCTCTCATTTGGAAAATACCTTGCAAATGTCTTCATAACTTCTTTATGTTGGATTGACCAACTGAGATAAATATCTAGGGCTATGATTATGAGTACTATAAACCATCCCTTCTCCTGTCAGGCTTTAGAGTCCCTGTATGCTGTAAAAGTTAAGGCTTCCATATGAAAGTCTTATGTGCAAAATAGATCTCATGGAGGGTCATGAATGGTCTGATAATCCTGAAAACTGCAGACTCAAGCTTTACATAAGGTCTCAGCAGAGGTGGATCAAGGTTTTGCAAGGCCTGAATAAGTCCCTTATTTAGGGACTTTTTATGAAAAAAAATGATACATTAAAAATATGTATAGGGCCTTGGAAGTAGCTCATGCAATTGAAGCTTAAATTTTATTGACTTCTTTATAAACTCACCTCTAGAGCTCATGGAAAGATTCTCCCAAGGAAACTCAGTCCCAAGTTGATTTCCTGATATTACTTGCAAAGGGTGACAGTGTTTGAGAAAAGTTGGACCAATGTATATGTGGGCTCTGAACCTGATTGTTTTACCTTCTTGTTGCGTTCTGATGTGTCTATGCAGCAAGCTTCAGTCTTCTGATGGCCCTACTCTTTTGCTGTTACTTGACTTCTCTCCTGGTTTTCTGATTAAACTCTTATCTATCTCTAGATTTGGAACCTTTTTTTGACTCAATTGGCTAAGATCTAGACATTGTACTTGGCTTTTGCATCTACAGTTCTTGTATAAACTGGATTCTTTTCCTGTCATTTTATATGGGAAACACTAGCCTGACATGACACTGACATTGAACATGATCACTTTATAGAAGCTCTTCCTAAAGTCTCCTGCTGTTGTATACCAGATCTTAATCCTCTGGGTATGGGTGCTGGTTCTGTTTAAGAGTTTAGGTTCTCCTTGCCTTCTTTGTACAGTGTCATAGGAACTTCTGGCTTGAAGCAAGTCCTATTGTTAAAATTGTATTTCTAGGTAACAGTCTATCTTATCCATACTGTTTATTCTTGTCTACTAGTCCAATATGGTGGCAATTGCCTTGAGATAAAGCACATAGATCAATAACTAGAAGATCCATCTTCACATCACAGCCATTAGTGAATTTCTATATAAATAATATTTTGGCATACCTTATCCTGGGACTTTTGAATATGATAACAAGTCCTGGGATTCCCTGCCATGTATAGTCAGGAATACCTAATGCCAGATGATAAGAAAAGCCATGACATTTATGAATCATTTTGTGTTGAATTTCAGATTGGCATATTTTTCTCAAGTTATCCTTTATTTTATAGACTCTGAAGAGCAGAGAGTTGGTGACCCTCCAAAGCAGAGTAAGGATTGACTTGCTTAAATTAATCTGTAAATATATATAAGGCACACATTTCTAGGCTGGCAAAAATTCTTTATCTATCTATTATAGAAGGTAGTTGTATTAAAATCCATTTCTTTCATTTTTATAAAGTATAACGATGCAAGTGCAAAGTTTTACGTTAGAAATGATGATTCCAAGGACAGAGGCAACATGTTGAACTTCTCAGTTAGGCAAGCTTTTCATCTCCATGGTGAAGCATTAAAGAAATAGGTGACAATGTACCCATTTTACTTTTAGGAATAATGTATCCTATGCATACACCATAATGGACCATTTAAAAAGTCAAGAAGTACCCAACAAAACTCAAAGGGAATACACACAAGTGTTGGAGCCTCTTCTTTAGGAGGGCTCTCTAGCTAAGTAAAGGAATTTGGCTTTGCAAATATTCAAGGATATTTTGGTGATGCAATGAAAATTACCTCATGAATCTTTGTCCTCCCATCTGTAAATTAACATATACACACCACGATATTATTTGAATAATGTCTACCAATAATTTGCTGTATGGCAGCTCTGTTTTACATTCCTTTAAAGGAGGCTGGCAAAAATACAAATCAGTAATGAGAAAGTATAAAAACAAAAGTAACTCATCCAGAACTAACAGAGTAAATCACTTAAGGGAACATTAAATCCTAATTGTAGAAATAACACATATTAATCACTTCTCTGGTGCCACCAGGGGATGGGTTTGCCAGTGGGCATTCTATGGCCTGGCACAAGGAAAAATGTGTACACATGCAACCCAAACATCTGAGTTTCTAATGTGAAGTTGTGCATTTGGAGCCTGGGTGGGCATATGGTTACGTCATTTTTAAATTTATAGTGGAGAGAAAATCCCAGCAACACAATATTAGAGTTGCAAATGTAGGTGCACATAGAGGAGAAAATTCACCTTGAAAAGCTTTCTTCTGGCATCAGTTCAAAGGCATTAAACATATGGCAAAGTTCAACTGGGAATTGTTAAATGTTTACAATTACCTTCAGGTTAGGAGGCAAGAAGCCTCAAGTCGTTGCATTCACCAACTTCTCAGTAGAGTAGAATTGGCCAGTTATGACCACTGGATCTTATTGTAAAAGACACTCACTTCAACTTTCAAAACAAAACAAAACTGAAAAACATGAGCAATGAGAACTCATAAAATGTCCAATGTCAAAGGTGTCCTTGATTAGTTTTCCAGAAAAAGCAGAGCCCAACATGACAATTTCCATGCTGGTGCTTTGTTTCCATGCTTGAACTTGATCCAGAAAGCACAGGAATGGGGTACTGGGATGTGAAACAGGAGAAGAGAGAAAGTTGCTGCAAGTACACATTGTGGAACTGATCACTGTGGTGTGTCAGCAATGGAGGTTTTATTTCTCTGGGGTCTTTCTGGAGAGCTATGAATACTGCATCTGTCAGAAAACAACAGGGATAGAAGAGGGGAGCACTCATGTACTAGCTTCCATCTTCCTTTGGTGAAGGGTAAGTGCATGGGTTGTTAGCACCCTGGGCCTTCCAGTTTGAACTTTGTCATTACAACTGAGGGGGTTCTTGGAGGAAATGCACATAAAGGCAGAAAAGTCTGTGGGCAAAAAGCAGGAGAGGCACAGTACCCCAAGGGGAGATGCTGTAGGGTTACACCTGTGTGGTTCAATGACAAGAAGATAGACAGACAGAGGTGTTGTTCGTGGGGCAAGAAAGGAATCTGAGATACACTGTGGGAGGATCCTCAGGACATGTTATTTTATACATTTTGTTATTTTAAAAACATGTCTTAGTAGTAGGATGGAAAGGAGAGATTTCTCATGCTACCTATCATGGACTGGACCAGATAGAAGCATTTCATCATGTTTTTTTTGCATGTTTTCTCCGTAAGATAGAGGCTCACCCTGTATATTTGTATATTCTTTCAGCAAAGAAGGTGTGAGGGATCTAGTTTTTCGTCATTTGGTGACCTGTGGAGCATCTCAGTGATTGGTGTTATCTTGCCTCTATGTACGTGGATAAAGACAGAAGGAGAATGGAGATGGATATTGAACCAGATGGGTTGATGCCATATTCTAGTGAAAAGACACCTGGAGTCTGCAGACTTCTCTCCACAGAGGTGGATTGTTGACATTTACTGACTTCAAAGGTTCAATAAAGACTTGGAGAATTTGGGTGGCTCAGATTGTTTAGTGTCTGACTCTTGATTTTGGCTCAGGTCATGATCTCCCCATTCGTGAGATTGAACCCTGCATCAGGTACTGTGCTGACAGCAGCGAACCTTCTTAGGATTCTCTCTCTCCATCTCTCTCTGCCCCTCCTCTGCTCATGCTCTCCCTCTCTCTCTCTCTGTCTCTGTCTCAAAATAAATAAATATTAAAAAAAAAGACTGTACATATATACAGATGCACACACACGCACACACATGCACACATATGCACATTCTCTCTGTGTCCTTCCATCAGATATCAAAGTTCTTTTAACTCTTTGTACGGACTTTTATGGTGGAATTTGGAGACAATAAATGATAAATCTGTGCTTATCTTTGAGATGTTTACCTTAATGTAAAAGAAAAATCTGAAAGTCTTCTTAGGTGGAGGATGAAGTGTCAGGATGCTACATTTTGTTTTCTTCCTTCCAAAAAGAGAGGGCACTATTTTGCTCTCGCAACCACCTGTGCTAAAACCTGGTTATGAGATCAGTTGTTAGATGATTTGCATTGCTTCTCCCCAAATTGTTTGCACATGTCTGTCATTGTAGAAAGAAGGGCTTTCTTCCTTGTTATAATGAATCAGTTCTGCAAAGATAAGGAGGGATAAGATAAGGTTTGTACCCCTGAAATTCTACTTTGTAGGAAATAACCAATTTTGATATGCCACAGGACATATTTAAAAATCGCTTGTTAACTTGGTATGCTGAAATTACCTAGCGTGAAGGTGATTACATATTAATTTTGGGAAGCTCAACATAGGTTGGAACAGATTTAATCCTGTATTTGCTGTATTCATTAGTTATCTTGTCTTAGTTGTACAATAAGTTTATTTCTACTTCCTCTAAAACAGGCTATATTATGTGTGGAGTGGGCATGACAGGTTTAGAGTCAGACAGACCTGTGTTTCCATACTGTTTCTGCTGCATACTAGGTGGGCAGCTTATGTATTCATTAGCCTCCATGTCCTCATCTGTAAAATGGAAACATTAATATCCACTAGGCAGGGTTGTTATAAGGATTTCTGGAAATGTATATAGGTATTCTAATATAATATATGGCACTAGAAAAAATCAGTGACAGTGATGAGTTAGCCTGTTAAGGATAATCTACTGTTGGCCTATGGGGGAAGAGAGGCTGGGGCCTGCAGGCAAATATTTTCCAATCAAATCTAATTCATTGGTATTCTCCTAAGCATTTTTGTAGGGCCCATCTATCCCTTGACAATTTTCTTATGTACGAGTTCTCAGAAGCAAGGAGATAAATGCAAAGTGAAATGTGGACCTCCAAGTGAATTAAAGCATCTGTCAGTGTGATCAGCTCCAAATCGAAAAGTAAACTTAATTAAAAAGAAAAGAAAACTCTTGTTGCTGCCATAATGAAATTCAGGGTTTCAAGGCTGACAAAGAGAAAGCTGTACTGAAAGGCTCATAATTAAATGATAGGATAAAATTATCACAGGATGTTTACTCTGCATCTTTGCTCATATTTATTTATTTTTTTGCCTTCTAAAAATAGAAGCTGTAAAATTGAGTACACAATTAAATTATACCTGTTGTGCCCCCAATTAACCAAATCCTGGCACATTTCAATTTGTGTGTTCCAGCTGTGTGCATCAAAAAGGAGCTAGGAAATGTCTCCTATAAGCTTGTTTTCTGGCACAAGATTTAAAGACCTGGCTGGTTAATAGCTCTCTGAACTCCTTCTGGCCTGTCTTGCTGGCTTTGAAGGTCAAGCAAGAGGCTGCAATGTGAATTTGCAAATGAAATATGAAATATGCACCTTGAAGTTTGGTGAAGACAACGATGGTGGCTGGGGCTGAGAGGAAATCATGAGATTGCAAAGGGTTAGCAATGATTAAAATTCAGATAGCAGCATTGGTTTCTAATGAGCAAATGTTTTAAACATAATGGCAATAATAGATACTCAGTTACCCACCACTCATTGAACGTATGCTAACATTATGGCATTTTTTGTTTAGTATTTTTAAAGAAATGCAATTAAAAAATTCTAGCTTAAGCTTCCACCTTGTATCTGTCCTTTATCACTTTCTTTCTACTCAAAGTGCTATTAAGAAATAAATATATGAGATTAGCATGCATGTTTGAAATATATATGTATGCAATCATGCACATTATGTAGTGTGTTCTTGTGTGTACATTCACTTATATAAATGAAATGCTCCTATGTGGGCGCACAGAGACATAGAGAAGATGTTCATCACAGCCTTGCTGTAATAGCTACAAATTGAAAATAACCAGTATACTCACCTATAAAGCATTGGTAACTTAAACTGTAGTGTATTCGTACCATGAAATGTTTTCTAATAGTTTACATGAATGAACCAGATATGTGTACTAATAGAAATATATTTCAAAAATATAATTTTGAGTGAAAAAAGTTGCATTTTAGTTTTTAAGTAAATAACATCAGGAAAGGAAGACTGGATGGGAAACCCCTTGCATCTGTGTGTGAGAGAGAGACAGGTAGAAGCTCACCAACCAGGGCATTTAGATGGCCCTTTCAGTTTTTCTTACAGGTAGGTATATCCATGAGCTCTGCTCAGTGTTATAGTGGAGAGGTCTCCTTTACCATTTTCTAACTTGATTCATTCAAACCTCTTTTGGGACCCTCCACACATTCTCTCCCACTCCTAGACAGATGCAGAGGATCCAGTAGAAGATTCTGCAGCCCTAGGATATGTGGTGGACGGGAGCCCACCTGTAACATGCACCTGTAACATGCACACTGTTGTGTGAGATGGGCAAGAAACAAACCTTTTTTGTGTGAAGCCACTGATATTTTATGATTATTGATTCTTCTGGCATGTTCGGTGTGTTTATTATAAAACTGTTTCTAAGTCACTTCTCAAGGAGCCACCATGAATGTTCAGGGCATTGATGAACAATTTGGAGAAAGGGTGGGCACAAAGGAGGACAGATAAGCCCTGATTCTTCTCTCTGGGAAGAATGTTCCACATAGTTTTTGGCTCTGCCTTTGATTTTGTTTTCTATCACCTTCTTTGGCTACATCTGAAGTGGGTCTATGGTTTCCTTGGGTCTTGCATAGCATTATCGGCCCCTCTGTTAGTTCACATAGATTTCTGTAATCTGTAACAATAGGCTTTTTTTAGTTCAGACTTATTCTTTCTCTGGCAACACATTTCCCTAAAAAATTTAGAAGGTGTACAGTGTAATTGCATCCTGTCAGTTCTTTTTAAAATTTTTTTTTACATTTATTTATTTTTGAGAGGCAGAGAGAAACACAGCGTGAGTGGGGGAGGGGCAGAAGAGGGAGAGAAGGAGACACAGAATGCGAAGCAGGCTCCAGGCTCTAAGCAAGCTGTCAGCACAGAATCCGACATGGGGCTCAAACCCATGAACCATGAGATCATGACCTGAGCCAAAGTCAGACGCTTAACTGACTGAGCCACCCAGGAGCCCCTGCATCTTGTCAGTTCTATATGTCAACAATCACATCTTTATATTTATATTTATAATATAATTTCTATTCATTTTATAAACATATATATATTTAAATATATAATTACTTGTGTGTTTCCCCCTACCTTACTTTAAATTATAAATTAAATTATTTAAATTATTTATTAAATCCTTTAAGAATAGGGCTTGAATGGGAAGGCCACAAACTTAACCTAATACTTGCCCTGGGTTATTTTATCTAGCTGGGATTATTTAATGAGCCATTTTCATTCAAATTATTTGTTTTTATTTTTATTTTTTTAATTTATTTTAATGTTTATTTAGTTTGAGAGACAGAGACAGAGAATGAGGAGTGGAGGGGCAGAGAAAGAGGGAGACGCAGAATTCAAAGCAAGCTCCAGGCTCTGAGCTGTCAGCACAGAGCCTGTCGTGGGACTCGAGGTCACAAACATGCTCTCACAAGCGAGATCATGACCTGAGCCAAAGTTGGATGCTTAACTGGCTGAGCCACTCAGCTGCCCCTCAAATTATTTGTTTTTAATGTACTCCTTTAAAATAATAATTTTAGACTTGCAGAAATAGTGGAGAATTTCCATATAACTTTCCTCCAGCTTCCCCTAATGTTAACATCTTGGATAACCATAGCACAAATATGGAAACTAGGAAGGAATTAACATTGATACTACTAAGTAATCTACAGAACCTCATAAGTTTTTAGTTGTTCCAGTAGTGTCCTTTTTCCTGGGCTAGGACCCAATTGAGGATGATTTCACATTGTATATAATTGCCACAATTCCTTGATCTCCAAAAATCTGTTTGTTTTCATGTTTTTCTTTTATGATAATCTACTTTTGTAGTGTACTGATAAGTTATTTTGTAGAATGTCACTCAATTTGACTATGTCTGATGTTTTCTCATGATTAGGTTCAAGTTATACATTTTTAGCAAGAATATATCAGAAAAGATGTTCTCTTCTCAGTGCATCATCAAGGGGGCAGGATGTAGATATGTGCCTTTACTGATGATATTAATTTTCATCACTTGGTTAAGGTAATATTTTCAGGGTTTTTCCACTATAAAGTTACCATCTTTCCCTTTGCAATGAATCAATACTCTGGAGGTAACACTCTGAGGCTAGTCAAATACTCTTTTTCTCATCATATATTTACCTACTTATGTTAGTATTCATTGATGACTTTTGTCTACAGTAGTTATTACTGTGTACTGGTGTAATGGTAGTTTTCCTGTTTTTTTTAATCCTTTTACGTTTATGTATTATCATTCTACTGTTAGGCAGAGCTCTCCTTCTTCCTTAAGTATGTATTTGAATGTTGACTTATATCAGTAATACAGTCAAGGATATTTATTCTATCTATAGATATAACACAATACTCTCACTATTTATTTTGTGGCTCAGATTATTCCAGATTTTGCCAATGAGAATTTCTTCAAGTTGTTTCTGTATCCTTTCAATATGCTCTGATCTTTGTTGAGCACTTCCTTACTTTAAAGTACACATAATGTTTGGGCTCATTTTGTATTTTACTTTTCCCAGTTCCAGACCCAGCCATTTCTACAAGGAGCTCTGGTTTCTTTGATCAGAGAATCATAGTTAGAAACTAAGACCTGAGTGATAGATATATTTTTTTACTGTACTAGAATATCATTGCATCTAGGCCTTCCTAGTAGAAATAACTAGGAAATGTATGTAGTTTTTCTAACACAAACACATATACACACATCTCTATTTCTGTTTGGATATATATGCATATATATTAAAACCATACATTCATATTGCTAACTCTGATTCTATTCCAACACCACAGTTTCATTACAGCCTTCCTCCTTTCAGTATTTGAAACTTTTTTACAATTCAGTATTTCACTATTGTGACGTCTTTCTGCAATAGTGAGATACCTGTTTTTTATTACCCATAATGTATTTGCACATTTTTTTCAATACTTAGCATAAATGTAAAACTAACGCTTTGAGAAAGATTAACTAGATTAAAATATTTGTGTACAGTTCTTTTTGTCATAAGCTTTAGAGTACACAATTGAACTACTTTTTTTTTCATAGTTATTTAAGATAAGTTCTTTTCCTTCCCACCCCCTTTCATTGTGATTATGTAATTATGTAATTTATTTGTAAAACAGATTCATTTGTTACATCTGGTATTCAATTTGGGTTCCATCCACATCCTGGTTAAATTCACCTTATCATTTTGATTGTATGTAAAACATTACCATCATTCTAAAAGTCAAAGCTATTAGAAAAAGATGTACGGAGAGAAATGTCACTAACCCCCTATTCTGTTCCCTCTCTGCAGGTAACCAATCTCATTAATTTCTGATCCATACTTCCTGCAGTTCTTTTACACAAAATGAAGAGACATATGTAAGTTTTCATATATCGCCTCCTTTCTTACATGAAAAGGAACTACAATACTGGTACTCTTTCAGAGTTCTCTGTTTTCATTTACTAGTACATCAAAGAAATCATAGAGGTCTTCCACATCTTTTTGTTTTTGTTTTTGTTTTTGTTTTTTACAGTTGCAGAGTACTCCATTTTGTGGCTGCATCATTATTGATTGAACTGTTCTTCAATGTATGAATATTAATTGAGTATTCAATACATTCATACATTCATACAATATTCATACATTTGCGGGTAAAATCACTGCCACAATGAATAGCTTTGTAAATCTATATTTTCACACTGTTGAAGGTGTATCTTTAGTGTAAATTGCTAGAAGTCATATCAAAACTTAAATGTAATGGATCAAAACATAAATGCACTTATAGTTTTGTTAAGTATTGGCAAATTCTTCTCCACAATGGTTCTTCTTGCTTACATTTCTATCAGCAATATACAGAAGGTCCTAATTCTTAACAGCCACATAAATAGGCTATATTGTCATCCTTTTTCATTTCCTCCAATCATCATTTCAAGGTGTCAGTGTTGTTTTATTTTGCATTTATCTATCTGTAACTTTGAATATTTTTGAAATGCTAAGAGCCATTTTTATATCTCTGTATATATGCATGTGTGTGAATTGTCTGTTCATGTGTTTTCTCACTTGTTTTTCTGTCAAGACTTTGATAATTTGTCCCTCAATTTTTTTTTCCTCAAATTTTTTACACAAACAAAAATGATGGTATAATGTAGAGGTTCATTTGACAAATTCTTTCTAGCAGCTACATCCCCAGCAGTGTACTGGTATTATAGCATAAAGGAAGACAGAGTCTGTTATGCCCAGAATTCGTGATCCCCAAATACCGCCAGGGAGTCGAGTCCGATGTAAAAGCAAAAGAGCCTTTATTCGAGCTAGCTTGAGCTCAATCCCCTACCTGCACCGACACAGTGGTGACATACCAGGGAGAGAGAGTGAGTTTCAAAAGGAAAAATGTTTTATTGGGGCCTAGGGGCAGTTGGTGAGATAATGGCTGTGGCCTTAGCCGATTGGCTGGGGAACGGTCCGAGTCCTGTTAGGCAGGTGAGGGGGGTGGTTACTCAAGGGAAGGAGCCGTGGTCAAGGTGAAGGACACAGAACAAGATGGAGTTGGCCGGCGTAGGCCCGCCCTTTCAAGTCCTTCATAGAACATTGGTCTGGTGGAAGAGACAAAGGTTGAGCACTTTATTTTTTTAACTAAATTTGTATTTTGAGTTAACTGTAGATTCACATGCAGTAATAAGATATAGAGAGATCCTGGGTAACCTTACCCAGTTTTCCACGATGGCATGTCCTTCAAAACTGTAGTAAAATACCACAGAGTATTGACATTAAGAGTCAAGACACAGAACATCACTGACAGATTTTATCTTGTGCTTTTATAGCCACATCCATTTTCATTTTGTCTTCATTTTTTTCAGTTAATTTATTTACTGTTGAAGGGGGAGGGGCAGAGGGAGAGAATCCCAAGCAGGCTGTTAGCACAGCATGCAACATGGAGCTAGATCTCACCAACTGTGGGGTCATGATCTGAGCTGAAATCAAGAGTCTGACACTTAGCCAGTTGAGCCACTCAGGCACCCTGTCTTCACTTCTGTCTTCATCCCTAAGTTAAGCATGACGCTATTCTCCATTTTATCATTTTGCCATTTCAATAACATTATACAAATGGGATTATGTAGTCAGCACCATTTTGGGGTTGGATTTTCCACTTAGAATAATGCTCCAGAAGCTAATTCAGGTACTTGCATGTATCAATACTTTATATCTTTTGATCTACAGTTAAATGCTCTACCACTGACCATATCCTTTGCTCTAATACTTCACTTCTTTTGATTGCTGAGTAGGATTGTATGATAAGTACATTTAGCCATTAACACTTTATCTAGCCATTCATCCAGTGAAAGACAACAGAATTGTTCCTAGTTTTGGGCTACTATGAATAAAGCTGCTATGAATATTCACGTTCCAGTTTTTGTTTGAACTTGTCTTCATTTCTCTGAGGTAAATGCCCAGGAATGAAATTCTGAGTCATATGGTAGTTGCATAATTATTTTTTGAAGACATTCCCAAGCTGCCTTCCAAGGTGATTCTTCCATTTTATATTCCCACCAGCAGTATACGAGCGACAGTTTCTCCATATTTTTGCCAGCATTTGGTGTCTTATTGTTTATTTTCACCATTCTGTAATAGAACATCTCATTGCATTTATCTAATGGCTAGTGATGTTAAACATCTTATGTACTTATTTGCCATTTGTAGATTCTTTTCAGTGGAATGTCACTTTATGGCTAGTGTCCCTGTTCTAAGGGAATTGTTTGTTTACTAAGTGTTCAGTTTTGAGATATCCATATCTCTACATGTCTATGTCTAATCTATATCATCGGTCTATAGCTATAGATAGAAATATTGTAGGGGAGCCAGGGTAACTTAGTCAGGTAAGCATCGAAATCTTGACTTTTGCTGAGGTCATGATATCATGGTTTGTGGGATCTAGCCGCTGACAACAAGGAGCCTGCCTGGGATTTTTTCTTTCCCTCTCTCTCTGCCCCTCCCCCACTTGAGTGATCTCTCTGTCTCTCTCTCTCTCTCAAAATAAATAAATAAACATTAAAAAAAGAAATATTATAGATATTAGTCCTTCGATATGTAGCTTGCAAAATTTTCTCCTACTCTATATTTTGTTTCTTCATTCTCTTAATGGTATCTTTCACAGAGCAAAATTTTGCATTTTGATAAGGTCCATTTTATCACTTTGTCTTTTGATTGATGATGCTTTTGGTGTCAAATCTAAGAATTCATCTGCTCTTAGATTCCAAAGAGTTTCTTCTATGTTGTTCTCCAAAGGTTTTATAGTTTATGTTTCACATGTAACTCCGTGATTCATTTATCCATTTGGGGTTAGTTATTTTATAAAGTGTGAATCATAGGTCCAGGTTCTTCTTGGGTTTGTTTTTGTTGTGTTTTGTTTTTGTCCATGGATTTCCAGTTGCTCCAGCATTTGTTTAATAGTATATTTTTCCACTGAATGGCTTTTGCACCTGGTTGAAAATCATTTCAACTGTTTATGTGGACCTATTTCAGGATTCTCTGTTCTATTTCATTGATCTCTGTGTCCTTACCTCTGCCAATTCCACAGTGATTACTCTAGCCATGTAATAAGTCTTAAAACCAATTAGACTAATTACTTTCATTTTATTATTTTTTAAAAATTTGTTGCTATAGTTACTTTGCTTTTCCACATAAATTTTAGAATATTCTTGTCTATACCTAGAAAAATATCTTTCCAGGATTTTGATAGAAATTGTGTTAAACTTGTGTATCAATTTGAGGAGAATTGACTTCTTTACCATACTGAGTTTTCCAATTTTTGAACTTGACATGTCCTTTAATTAATTAATTTATTTATTTATTTATTATTTTTTAAACATGAAATTTATTGTCAAATCGGTTTCTATACAACATCCTGTGCTCATCCCAACAGGTGTCTTCCTCAATACCCATCACCCACCCTCCCCCCCCACCCCCCATCAACCTTCAGTTTGTTCTCAGTTTTTAAGAGTCTCTTATGTTTAAGAGTCTCTTATGCTCCCTCCCTCTCTAACCTTTTTTTTTTTCCTTCCCCCCCCCCCCCATGGTCTTCTGTTAAGTTTCTCAGGATCCATGTAAGAGTGAAAACATATGGTATCTGTCTTTCTCTGTATGACTTATTTCACTTAGCATAACACTCTCCAGTTCCATCCATGTTGCTACAAAAGGCCATATTTCATTATTTCTCATTGCCATGTAGGTGGTGTCTGGGTGGCTCAGTTGGTTAAGCATCTGACTTTGGCTCAGGTCATGATCTCACGGTCCTTCAATTTATTTACTTCTTCTTTGATTTCTTTGATCAATGTTTATAATTTTCAGCATATAAGTTCTGTGTATGTTTGTTAGATTATAATTGGTTAGGTTATATATATATATATATATAATTGGTTAGGTTATATTTATAGGTTGTAAATATTTCATTTATTTTGAGTGGTTATAAATAGCATTTTTAAAACTTCAGTGCCCACATGTTTATTGCATATATATGTGTGTATTTAAATATATATACACACAAAATTGATTTTTTAAATGTTTATCTTGTGCCCTGTGGACATGCTAAACTCACTTATTGGTTATGAAAGGGTTTTCGTTTTTGGAATTTTGGAAAATTCTTTGGAATTTTCTATGTAGACAGTCATGTCATCACCAAATAGACAGTTTTATTTTTACTTTTCTGATCTGTATGCCTTTTATTTCCTCATCTTATCTTATTGCACTGGCTACAACCTCCAGCACAATGATCAATCAAAGTGGTCTTCTATTTTCTGTAAGGCATTATATAGATTTCCTGTTAATTTTTTATACCTTATGTAGACTTCTGTAGTGAAACCATCTAGGCTTGAAAGTTTTTTGGAAGGGGGAATATTTAAATTATAAATTCAATTTTCTTAATATTTATAGGGCTATTCAAATTATGTATTTTATATTGAATGAATTGTGGTTTTTAGTTTCCTGGCTTAAAGGGGTCCAGTAACCTTTCCTTCAAGAGGCAGTAAAGGATTGCTAGAGCATGACTTCTTGAAGGGGAGGTAACTGGAGTGAAGACCACCTTGAGCCAGGAACATCTAAAGGAGGAAAGGGAACCAGAGAAAATGATGGAAAAAAATAGTCTCCCAAGTGAACACTTTTTATCTTTTCAGAATGAACACAACTTTCTGTAGTAATACCTCCCCTATCATACTACTTGCTTTGAACTCTCCATATTGCTTCTGTTCTAATTCCTGCTCTGCTAGTTGTGAGTGGTGGGACTTTTGGCAGTTATTTAACCCCTCTGTGCCTCAGTTTCTTCTCTCTAAAAATGGAAATAGTAGTAGTATTTTCTTCATGTGATTGTGTGAGAATTCAAATGAATTCATAAATATGAAGTGTTTTAAAAGGTGTTAATGAGCATCTTGCTTTTCCAACATCATTAATTGAAAATGATTTATTTTTCTCCTTGAATTGCTTTGGCACCTTTTTTTTTTTCTTCGTAGAATAACCTGTGACATATGTGTGGGTTTATTTCTAGACTCTTCTCACTTCTGCTGATCTATTTGTATATACTTTTGCAAATAGCACATGATCTTTATTACTCTTGCTTTAGAATAAGCTTGAAATCACAGAGTGTAAGTCCTCTAATATTATTTATCTTCTTCATTATTGTCTTGCTATTTGAGGTCATTTCCATTTTCATATAATTTTTGAAAAATGGCTTTCCAATTTCTATTATTAAAATTGAATTTTGAGGGGCGCCTGGGTGGCGCAGTCGGTTAAGCGTCTGACTTCAGCCAGGTCACGATCTCGCGGTCCGTGAGTTCGAGCCCCGCGTCGGGCTCTGGGCTGATGGCCCAGAGCCTGGAGCCTGCTTCCGATTCTGTGTCTCCCTCTCTCTCTGACCCTCCCCCGTTCATGCTCTGTCTCTCTCTGTCTCAAAAAAAAAAAAAAAAAAAACGTAAAAAAAAAAAATTGAATTTTGAATTGAATTTATATATCAATTTGGAAGATAATTGACATTTTAACTAAATATAGAGTTTTTCAATCACAAACATGGTTCATATCTCTAATGTGTTCTAGATGTCTTACATATCTTTTGTTAAATGTATCCTAGGGGTTTTTTCTAACGCTACTAATAACTAAGATGTTTTAAACATCATTTTTTAGTTGTTTATTTGTAGTGGAAACAGAACCAGTATTTTGTACTTTAATCTTTTAACCTGTGATCTTGCTAAATTAATCTATTAGTTCGTGTGTTTGTAACCTATAAAATCATGAAGAAAGCTTTACTTTTTAGTTCCCAATTTTTATACCTACTTAAGTCTTTTTCTCTTTCCTCCTTATTTATTCTCTCCCTCCTTATCTCTTTTTCTCTTCCTTTCTCCCTCCCCCCACCTTATTGTTTTATAGGGCCTATGAATGCATTTTGAATAGAAGTGCTATGAGTAGACATTCTTGTGCTATCCCTAACCTTAAAGGATGAGGTTCAATATTTAACCTTTAAGAATATTGTTAAAAATATGAAGAATAATGAGAATAATCATGTTAACTGCAGGTTTTCAAAGACACCTTTTACCTTTGTGTGTTTTCAAACTATATCCTTAAACTTGCTTTATTCTCTTGATATTTTATTTGTGAGGTTCATTCACGGTAGGTAGGTAGGTATAAATCTGTGCCTATTTTCTCACTGCTATATAGGTCACTCTACAAAATTGTCACAAATTCTTTATTTATTCCCCTCTTAATTGATATTTATGAGATATCTACTGCTTTAAAAATACATGCAATGATCCTTTTTTAATTCCTCTGAATCCTCTGTACACTTATTTTTGGCATAGTCCAAGAGTTGGAATTGCTAAGTAAAAGGTGTGTTCACTGTTGACTTTAGTATTTTTAGACAAAATTCTTCTGCAAAATGATTGTCCAGTGTATACTACACAAACTGTAAGAGTTCCATTGCTTCACAGCCTTACCAAACCTTGGTATTCTCAGACAATTTAAGTTAATTTTTACCCATCTGATGAGTATGACATTGTATCTCTTTGGACTTTAGATTCACATCCCTGGTTACTTTAGGGATCAAAAAATTTTTTTAAGTTTTAAATTGATTTAAATTTTAATTGATTTTCTGTTAATTCTGGCCAGTTGCCCACAGGGTTATTTGTATTTCTCTTAATGTTCATAGATTTTAAAAATATACACAAGATATAGATTATTTGCCAACTATGTGTGATACCCCAATTATTGCAATCTATATTTTCTCTGAGTCCCTTCTCTGTCTCTCTCTTTTACACACACACACACACACACACACACACACAATTTCATGCTGCATTTTGATAAACAGAAGGTTTTATTCTTAAACGACCAAATTTGTCAATCTTCTTTCATGGATTTGTATTTGTTTTAAAAAATCCACTCTTGAGATTACAATGATGTTCCTTTATTTTGTTTTTAAAATTGTCAGGTTTGATTCTTCACATGAAGTTCATGTTAGTTTATTTTGCAAATGAAGGATCCCGTTTCTTGTTTGGCCGTATTTATAAACAGTCTCCCCATCTCCTTGTATTGAATCTTCCATCTCTCCATGGTAGGTAGCCAGCTCTGCCACATGACAAGGGTTATAAACGTCTTGTGTGTTTCTAGTCAGTCAGCCCTTGTGTTCTGTCTGTCCGTTTGGCTGCAGTCCTTTTCTGTCTTGCTTACTATTTTTATTATCTTCTCTTCTACATAAATTTTAGAATTCATATGTTGATTTCGGAAAGTTTGAGAAAAATAGTGTTGGAATTTTAATTGGGTTTACACTGAATTTTTTACATTAATTTGAGGAAAGTTGACAACTTTAGGACATCTTTCCATCTCTAGACATGGCATTTTGTTCTATTTATTTAGGCCTACTTTAATTTATTTCAGTAAAACCCTGACATTTTATCCATCAAGTTTATATGCTTCTTTTGATAATTCATTCTTTATTATGTATAAAACATATCTTACATATATGATATATATAGTTATTTTAAATGGTATCTTCTAAAATTACATTTCATTTTGTTGATGGGGTATAGAAATGCCATTGATTTTTAACATATACATCATATCTAACAAATTTGCTGAATCCCCTAATTATTTCTATGTTTTCCTTGTTAATTATCTTAGTTATTTTCTGAGAAAACAGAATGTTTGAATAATGGCAGTCTTTTCTTTTTCTTCCAATCCTTATACATTTAGGATTTTGTTTCCTATTAAAAAAAAACTTTCTTTGATGGCTATGACATATAGAGCAATGAATTTGGGTAAGATGATCTGTGATTTTTTGATAAGTGTGGGACTTGCATTATGGTGAGTGCATAGCCATCTTGTATACTGTTCCTCCTATGTGCTTGATTAAAGTGGGTTCTCACTCATTACTTGTGTGTCTTTATTAGACTGCCAGTACTAATTGCTCTTTTCAGATTTTCTGTATCCTCACAAACTTTTTTTTTTTATTTTGCTTGAAAGATACATTCCATTAGGTAGTGAATTTATCAGTTTCCTCTAAATTTCTGTAATTTTGTATTGTACACATTTTATTTTGTTTATATAGAAACTATGCTACAAGGAATGCTGTTTATTTTGAGAGACACAGGGAGAGAGAGAGAGACAGGGAACCCCAAGCAGGCTCCATACCATTAGCATGGAGCACAATGCAGGGCCTGAACCCACAAACCACGAAATCATGACCTGAGCTAAAATCAAGTTGGTTGTTCAACTGACTGAGCCACAGAGATGCCCTAATAAGATTGAGTTTTTAATGAGAGTTTATTCATTTACATTTATTGTAATTACTCATATATTTGAAATGATTTTAATTTTTTTTCTTTTCATTTGATTATTTTGCTCTTAATTAAATTTTCTCCTTTTTGGTGGGGGTGGTACTTCATTGAGGTTTCATTGTTGTGCTGTATTTTCCACTCCTGGTTGGGAATGTATACAAGCTATTTCTGTTATTTCAATCATCAGTCTTTTAGTTTTAAGTTGTAGAACCAGTGGAGTATGCAGTTGACTAAAAGCTTTCCCATCATCATGAATCATGCAAATACCTTCAACTAGTCAGTGTCTTTCTGACTTGCATGCTATTGTTAATCAGTATTTTGAGTATTTTGCCAATTTGGCAATACTATTTTGTATGAGATAGTATTTATAAAGATCTACCCACATGCTAAAAATTTCTTGCTCACTGTTCCTTTGTGCATTTCAGCTACTTTTTTTTCTGGATTTCTTTCTTCCTTCTGTTATCTTTTTTACTTTGTTTAATAAGGGACAGTTGTTAGTAAACTTCAGATTTTTGTTTGAAAATAGAATTAACTGTCATTTTTTAACAACTGCCTTACTGTTTATGTACTTTGGGCTGATAATTATTTTCTTTCCACATAGTGAATGTTGTATTCCACCATCTGCTGACTTCCTTTGATCTATTAAGAAGTCAGTCTCAATCCAGATAAAAAAGATTTAAAAAAATATCTTTTTTATTTTATTTTTAAAAATAATCTCTATACTCAACATGGGCTCAAACTCATGACCCCAAGTCTTCCAACTGAGGCAGCCAGGTGTTCCCACGATTTATCTTTAACAGTTAATAAGTCTTAAGTCATGGGCAACTTGAGCTCCTCTCTTATACTTTGTTGTGCAGTTTTGTTCTCCTATTTGTAATATTTTCCCTTTTACTTGCTCTCCTAAGACTGTAGTTCTTATTAAATCTAAGATTGCTTGACTTGCTTCAAATGTGGAAATGTCTTGCCAGTACATCCTTAGATATTTTATCTTCTACATTCGATTTCTTCTCCTTATTCTGAAACTTACATTCAGTCTTCTCTGTCTATCCAACCTGTCTCTCTGCCTCTCTCTCCTATTTTTCACTTCTCTCTCTGATACATTCTTTGTATCTTTAAAGACACCCACTACTTCTACTTTCAGCAGCACCTAGTCCTTTAACCTATCCACAGAGTTTTTAATTTTATTTATTAGATGTTTTTCATCTCTAGAGTTTATGCATAGATAGTCTTCAAACTTGCCTGTCCTTCGTGGATAATATCTTACTTTTGGGTCATATTATCAATTCTCTGGTTTATTCCTTTAAGAAGCTTATTCGCGTTTATTTTTAATTTGTATGCAAGAATCCTAATATATCATGTCTCCAGGAGGCTATCTTTGCTCCTTATTCCTTTGGTCATTTATTGTTCATGTTTCATAATTTCAGATCTGGAGCTTATACTTGTCTAAACTCCATAATTTGTGTTTTCCTTTGCTGATCAGGGTATCTTGGTATATCTGCTGGCCACTTACTGTAATTTTGCAATTTTGTGTTTCCCAGACTGAATAGAAAGTATAAATTCAAACATCAAGTTCACCAGTGCAGGGCTGTGGTCTTGGATCCAGAGATAGACAAGGATCTTTTTCATACAGTTGGTTGAATTTTTGTTTTATAAACAAAATCTCATGTAGGCTTTAGCTCTTCAAGGGTCCCAATTACATGTAGGTATTTCAGTCCTCAATCTTCCATTCTCTTGGGCCCAAGCCCCTGTCTCTTATCCTTCTTGCAATTGGTAAAAATCCAATACTTAAATTTACTAAAATTGGCAAATAGCTTTGGGAGCACTTGTAGCTTTAGTGCACTCTTAAACAAATTCTGATTGCCTACCTTTTCTTTGTTTTAGACTCCTGGAGATTTATCTTAAATCCTTGTTTCAGCTCAGGGTTTAAATGTTTGCTTTGTATTTTCTTTTACATTTTTCAGCACTTCCATGGGTTCTGTAAACATAATTTTTCGAGATATCACATTTTCCATATTGCCAGAAGTGAAATTTACTTTGATATATGTTTATTCAAAAACTGTGGTATATAAGACCATGTTACAGTGTCTATAGTGAGGTAAGATGCAGGGAAATGATCCAGTACTGGAAGTGAAATAGGTATTGTTAGGATCATTTATCAGAATTTCAACAAACCTCACCCTATTGATGGGCTACTGAGACTTTTAGCTAGTGGACCAATTACTGGTAACCCAATCTATGGTAATTTCCCTAGCCATTTGTTCCCCCATGTGAAGGATAGAGATTATAGAGATATAGATAGATAGATAGATAGATAGATAGAGACTGAGGGCTAACTGCCCAGATTTGAATCATGGCTCTTTCCATTACTATTTATATGGTCCCAGGAAAGCTACTTAAACCTTCTGTGTTTCAGTTTCTTCACTTGTAAAATTGAGACAATAATTCTGCCTGTTTCATGGGGCTATTATACAGAATAGGTAAATCAGTACGTGTAACTTGTTTAGAATGGTGTCTGGCACAAAATTTTTAGCATATCTTAGCTATTCTTATTTTAACTATTATCTAAGGCTCAGTACTATGCAAAATACTGTAGCTACAAAAATGAATGAGAGTCCCTGCTCTCCGAGGGTTCAGTCAGCTCACCTTTTTGGGAGAGGCTAATATGTAATCCGTACTGTGTATTGTTTACATGTAAAAGGTGGTAATTAAGGCATCAGTGCAATAAACAAGGTGCAGAAGTAGTTCAGAGGATGGGTTGATTAATTCTTTCTCTTAGAGTGAAATGAAGTAGAAAAGAGGAGGATCACATGTAGGAAGAAAACAATAAATTTCCTTTGTTGTCATGATCTATTTAATAGCCTTTTGGAGATGACCATCAGGCAGTTAGGAAGAAAGGTCTTAAGTTATTAAAGACAGCTTGAGTTCTTTGTGAACTCCACGTTTCTGATTCAAATGCTTCCAGTTTTGAATTTTTTGACACTTCTCTTATTATGCAAAATTAATCACAAGGTGTTTGAGAAGACTGATTAATGCTAGACTGAACATAATGCTTGCTTCAAGATTCCCACAGATTGCCTTGAAAGGGCAGTCCTCACTTCTCTTACTTTCCCTCTATTTTCTGCACACCCCCAGCCCCAATTAGGATGAAAAATGACTAATGTGTTATTGTCCTTCTGTTGGATACAAAGGACATGAGAATCCCTGTGAACATTAACTTTCTACTTCATAGAGCTGAGCTTTGTGTCACGATGCGCTCAGGCTTGTCCTTTTAATGAAACACTTGGTCCAAACACTTTTATCATTAAAAAAGTAATAATGAATCCATTATGAGGCCACTGAAGGAGGGTGGAAGGTTAATACATGTTAGAGAACAAAAAACAATTCAGCCACCACAGCCAATGAATACAAATTTCCTTTATTCTCCTTGAAGTCATCCACTAAATTTTTTTAACGCCTTTCTCTTCTCTTCTTGACAACCATATCTGAGGCCTAAGTGAGAGGAGTAAAAACTGACCCTTCAACTGGAAATCTCTATTAATTGCACAGCTATGGCAATGATGATGAATGCTTCTAGCACTGGCTTGAAAGTTCTGAGGTCTTGCTGAATCGTCAAAGATTAAATTCCACTGAAAAGCATGTCTTTTAACCAGTTCTCTTTTGAAATCTAAAAATCCATGTAGAGTTGCAAGTATAAAGAAAAAAGGCAAATTTTACCAACCATGCATATAAACCCATTTCATCACTGTATGGTCATGTCTCACCTATTATTGTTCTCCGTTAATTAGAATAGTTGATCAATTAAAATAATTCCATTATTTTATATAGGAATATTATGATTTGGGTGTCCTCATTAGAATCCTCAATTCCTTAATCTAAATAGAACCATGAAACCAGAAGTGTGTCCAGCTTGTCATGTAAGAGGTAGAGAGGTGCCACCCTGTCAGTGTTGTGGGGACAAGAGACTCTGGAAAATATTGGGAAGTTGTGGGATTCTTCTAAGAGACAGGTGCTGTAGAGCTACTCCTGGAAGACATCTGATTTATTTCACCTACAGACACTTTAGTGCATTAGTAATTCATAAAATGCAGTTATTTTCCAGATCCCTCACCCATCCATATGCTCACAATACTTAGCATAAAACTTCATGGAAATTATTTGAACTCCTGAAGTTCATATAAAGACCTCACATTGTCATGAGATGTTCTCATCTTAGTGCATTCTACATGCTAGAATCGATGAGGATACAAAATTACATAGCAAATTGTTTTAGCCTTCAAGGAGCTTATAGTCAACTGGAAGAGACCGTAAAGTAAACAGACAATTATAACACAGAAGGAATTGGGAGACAATAAAATATTGTCTCCTGGCAATAGGAATTCACCAGGATACTTGGAATTTTCTTGAGATGGGGTTGAGATAGACATCTCAAAGGAAGAATACCTCACAACAGGTACTTAAAGAATGAGAAGAAATTAGCCAAGAAAAACTGGTGAAGAATGTGTTCTCACTAGATGGAAAAGAAAGTACAGTGGACTATTTGAGGCAAGATAACACAGAGCAGTGTTCAGGGAAATAAAGCCATCTAATACAAGTAAAATATGCTGTAGGTAGTCAAGGGAATAGGTTAGAAGCCTGAGCTAGAATCATAACTTTTGTGTCATACTAAGGAATTTGGAATTTTACCCCGATAGCAAGAAAAAATGATTATATTAGTCTAGCCTTAGTGTGAAAAAAATATAACAAGGGCAAAGAAAGGTATTTAAGAAGATGGAGTCTGATGCCATGTTGGCTGGACTTAAGTCCTGGCTTCACTAATTATGAAAAATTATTTAACTCCTTTGTGCTTCAGTTTCCTCATCTGGAAAATGGAGAAAACTTCACATTTATCTAGCAGAGTCATTGTCAAGATAGAATGAATTGGTACGTGGAAAGCATGTGGGATGTTCCTTGGCAATTGTGTTGTGGACATTTTGCTTAGTATCTACACCATCATCATGATCGGTAGCACTCTTCAAGGTGAAGGTGTCGCAACATTTGGTAAAGTGTGTGGCAAAGGAAATGGAGGGAAGTGCATGACTGGGCAGATGCAATAAGTAATATATGGTGATTGACTACATGTGAGGGGAAGGAAGCAGATCTGGGTGATTTCCCAGATTTCTGTGTCAAACAGTTAGATGAGGACTGAGAAGTAGCAAGATGAATTCTTTCTGTGCTTGCAGGTTTTGACATCTATTGTGTGAATAAAAACAAAATACAGTTGGCTATAATTACAATCCAGGGTCAGAGGCATTGACACCTACCCATGGATTCCTAACTGAGGCTGTCAACTCTACACGCTTTTCATTCTAAAGAGGTTTTAGATCCTCTAAGTGTACTCATTTGATCTTTGATTCCGTAGGTTAGATGAATCAGGTGGCATTATGTCTATTTTGTAGTGAGAAACTCAAAGGGTAAGGGCACGATTTTCTCCCGTGAGCATCTAGCTAATTGGTGACAGAATTGGCAGGAAAAATAGCCCATTTCTGTTTACTCAGACTTGTATTCAAACACCGCTTCCCTCATATACCTAAGGCATAATTAAGCATCAAGGAAGGTACTCCATGCTCTTATTTTTTTTTAAGTTTATTTATATTTTGGGAGAGAGAGTGAGCACACGTGCATGCAAGAAGGAGAGGAGCAGAGAGAATTCCCAGCAGGCTCAGAGCTACTAGCATAGAGTTGGATGCTGGACTTGATCTCACCAACCACAAGATCATGGCCCGAGCTGAAATCAAGAATCAGATGCTACCCAGATACACAGGTGCCCTCCATGCTTTTAGATTCAGTGAAATTGGCTCAACTCCCATACTACGTGTAACAGGAAGCTTCAGTCATTCTAAAGATTTTAGGGTGAGTGATACAGTTTATGGATTTCCTGAATACTATGATGTTTTTCTTCTGAGTCAATTTCCCTTTAAAAATGCTGTGTTTCTGGACCGATATTCCTAACATGCTGGCATTCTCTCCTTCTCTCTCTTGTGATTATACCCTCCCTGAAAGTCTAGTTATTTTCTGATTTGGAGTAGTTTTACTCCATTTTTGTCCTTGTTTCCTGTTAACCATACTCTCAGGTGTCAAATTACTGAATAGCTTACTAAGGCATTCTGGCAGCTGTTAAGATTTGTTATTTTTCTACAAATTATGCACTCTATTGATAGTGAAATCTTTCTGAAACTAATACTTTTCTTTAGCTTTTTGAATAAGTTACAAGCTGGACACTAAGCTCCTAGTATTCTCTAGATATCATCGCACTGTAAGAAAAGACACTCATTATTTCCCCCCACCCACCAGGTCCTCCTGACAACACCAAGCATGACCAAGACATTTGTTATTAAAAAGACAAATATTTTCTTCTCTGTTAAAATGTGTTCTATGCTATGTTTCCTCTCTTCTTTCATTATCATCTTTCTCATTCTTTTGACTGACTAACTGGCATTTCAAAGAAGAGAAAAATATTTGGTGCAGATCCAATTAGACCCCAAATGAAAGACCAAAAAGGTGTGAGGACAAGTAATTCCAAACAAACAATAACAAAGAAGAATATAAATTTGTGTCTGTGTGCCTCATAAATTATGTATATGATTTCCTTCTTTTTATGTGTTTTATCCTATCTTTTGAAGATAAAAGTAGAACACATGAAATATCACAAAGTATCCGGGTGTATCAGGGAAGCTTAATTATTACCTCAGACAAATATTCACCATAGAAATTAAGAAAACAGATTTCATAAAATGTGATCTTATTTTTGTAAAGATTCAAAATCTACACATATATCTGTATTACCGTAAGGAAAAGAAATCCTGGAAGATATACCTGCATATCAAAATATTAACAATAGCTGTGTATTTAGAGAAGCATAACAAAGGATAATTATTTTTAATTTATTTATCCTCATTTTCAAGTTTTATAATAAAGATTGTATCTGTAGATGAAAGAATTTTCCAGTACAGAATTTTTATTCCATTCAATCTTTAGACATGATATTATTTCATCTTATAATAATATATTTATAACAATATATGTATTGTTATCTACCAGACATCCCCTTAACCAAGTGATCAAATTAACACTGCAAGCAATAGTAAAAACTGATATCAGATGCCTTTGTTGTGTTACATTGAGAAAAATACTACATTACTTTTGAAGTATTTCTGCCCCAAATGCATAACTTTAATCAAATCTTGAAGACAAAATCAGACAAACTTAAATTTTCTGAAATTTATAACTTCAATGTGATTATAGAAGAAAACATTCTTGCTTTGGGAGATGCAAGCTAAGGTTTGGGGAGCAAAGGATCAGGTTCTCTGAAGGTCACTCTTAAATGATTAAGGAGACAGAAAGAAGGAAGGGAAGACAGGTGGGAGGGAGGGAGGGAAGGAAGAATGGAAGCGGGAAGGTTGAGCTCTTTGAGATTACTGAGATCAAAAATTAATTTTAATCTAAATTTGTAACATACTGTCTTAGAATAATTGAAGTTTATCCCCCAAAATGGTAGAATCAGTGAATAGGCATTTTAAAAACAGACCTATGTAATCTTGTAACCCTTGAGAAAGTGAAAGAGAAATTTGTCCATGAATGACATTTATAATATACAGAGTGGTTCTATTCATAGTAACCCCAAACTGAAAACAATCCAAATGTCCATCAGCAGTAACATAGATACATTGTGGTATACTCATGTAATAGAAAACTACACTGGAATAGAAAAGAAAAAAACCCACTATTAAGCATCACAGCATAAATACATTTCATAGATTATACAATGTCAAGTAGAAGAAGCCAGCCACAAAAGAGTATGGATAATTCCATGTATAAGAAGCTCAAGAACAAGCAAAATATATTTATGGTGATAGAAATAAAAGTAAAGGTTCACCTGGGGGAGGATATGGATGCTGACTGGGAAGGGTCATGAGGATGCTTTCTAGAGTGCTGAAAGTGTTCTATATGTTGATTTCAGTGATAATTACACAGGAATAAACATGTAAAAATTCACCATTTCATATCTTTTTTTAATGTTTATTTATTTGAGGGGGAGAGAGTGCACACATGCATGAGTGGGGGTAGAGTGGAGAGAGGGAGAGAGAGAATCTCAATCAGGCTCCATGCTATCAGTGCAGAGCCTAACATGGGGCTTGATCTCACAAATGATGAGATCATGACCTGAGCTGAAATCAAGAGTAGGACACTTAACTAACTGAGCCACCCAGATGCCCTTCATCTTGCTGTATTCTTAATATTAGTACATGTTTTCCAAATAAATGTTATATCAGGCTTAAACCCATTCTGTGCTCAACACTAATGAATCTCATCTTTACACGTTTGGCCTAGAGACTTGCATATGGTAGATATTCAAAATATATTTTTGGAATGAATAAAAATTGTACCTACCTGTGCCTTATTTCTTTGGGGCTCTGCTGAATATAATAGCAGATGCTGATACATATTTTATTTCTTTGTTATATCTTTTAGAATATATCCGAGAATATTGCATTAATCCAAGGAACAGCCCTGATGACCAAAAATTTGAAGCAAACTCAGTAGTCTGACAAGAAATGGGGAGAGTGGGGTCAATATTTAAAAAGAATTGGCCTTCAAAAATCCCATATATTGTGTCATTTCAGTATGATAACTTACATGAACCCAGGTGTGCAACAGATTGAGTGGTTCCTTATGGGAGGTATGAAGAAGTCAATGCAAATACAGCACAGACCCTATTCAGAGACTAGAGCTAACAGGAGACTTTTCTGGATTGGGTGGATATCAGTGTCTAACAGGGTGGGGGAAGAGCTTGGTGGTTCAAGTTTCCAGGCAGTCATGTTTTATGTGGGAACAGGCAGTGAGGAAAAATCAGACGCATTGTAGGATTATGAGATTCAGGAATTCCAGAAGCAAGGACCAACCTTCAGGACAAAGATGCTGGCAGAGACCAAGCAAGGAATTCTGGGGTTCAGTTGGCTAGACGTCTGTTTCAAGCAGAATTACAGCCCCAAGTCAGGCCCTGGGACAAAGGCCAGGGACCAGGAACCCAGACTTTTGAGGAGAGCTTTGGGACTCTCTGGCCAGCAAGGTACACTGTAGCTCCATGCACCTCCAGTATCCTGGGCTTTCTTTGACCCCTCTCCACTCTTCCAGGGATGGAGGGCGTTCCAAACACCAATGTCTGGTTTTATTCATCAAGGCCTTGATGAAGTTAAAACCCTAAATGTGTCTGTGTTGTTTAAGGGTGAGTTGTAAAAGGCAGGGACAGAAAATAGATAACTGTGGTTCTCACCTACACATTAAGTCAAATCTGTTAATGGGCATCCCATAATACACCACATCTTTTTAGTTAGCTCCAGAATATTAACTTTCCAGAGACATCTGAGTTATAGTTGAGAGTAAATGGTTCTTTTAAATTGTGAGCATGTATACTATAATGCTTATTTTAGAAAAGTAATAAGCTGGCCAATTTTTTTGTAGCCTATGCCTTTAAAGGGATCTTTGGCGTAATTTTTCTAATATTTAAAAACACTAAGATATTTGCTTAATTAATTCCCATCTTGATGAATTTCTTTTTAAAAAAATAATTACCAGAGATAATTGTCCCTTTTCTTATATTAATGAAGATATTAGGGCAGAGTAAATATTGAGACAAATCAAATATTCTAGCTAGGAAAACTGGAAAGGAGAAAATGAGTACTTTTTCAGAGTTTGGAATACTTACAATGTGAGTAAATTTCCAATATGTAATGGGACCAGGGAATTTAAATGCAAAATACTTTTTAGTTACTTAGAAATACATTTTTAAGTTCATTCCTTATAATCAATTATAAAGATGACTTTGTCAAAATTAACCAAACTCATATCAGATGTTTCATTAATATAAGTATATTTACAGAGAAATCTATAAATTATAAAACTTTGAATTAATTGTGTGGTTTTCAGAGTACCTTTAAATTTGCCACTTGAGGGGCATTGCTAATAGGGTCACCTCATTTTGTTTTGAAAGCAGGCATCTTTTGTGAAAATATCCTCTTGTGAAAATAAACAAATTGTTAGGCATTTTTCCTTTGTGTGTTTATATAAACATAAGAAGAAAAGCATATAAATTGAGGGTATTATTGTTTTGTGATTGACTATGACCGTGGCAGGGTATGTCAGCCAGGCCCTGTTGCCTCAGTGTTTTGGTATGCCTCTCCTCTCCTCTATGTATGCTACAAAATGTTATGGTATCCCACTGTCACTTTATTCAATGCCCATTGCTAGGCTTTTATCACTCAGTTTAAAAATACTTAAAATTTCCTTATTTGAAGATTTTTAATTTTTCTTTCATTTGACATTTTCTTCTATTTCCTACTGTTATCTTTTTTGAATTAAAAAAATGGGCTTTTCATATTCCTCTTTTTACTCTGGGAGAAAGCCCGACCTTTGTGCTAGTGCAACTAATGTCAGAATTGCATACTGTTGGCAGCTGCATCATTTGCCATTAAACTACTATCTCTGTTAGTGATTCTTTGCATGGAGTTATTATGTTATAGTCAGGAAACCTCATTATTTAGTAGGGAGGAAAGGGCCTGCTCAGTCAGTTCTACAGGAAGACTACCCTCCTCTGAAGCAAAGTAACGAGGTTTCTGGCTGTTCCTGACCTATTCGCATTAAGGTCAACAACTGACCAGAACTAAGATACTAGACATCAAAGGAGGGTAAAGACCAACAGAAATAAGCTCCTAAAAATTTCCCTTTAGTCTTTTACTGTGATTGAAGGAAGAATGATGTCCATCATAAGCTAACTCTTGAGTTTACTCTGAAGTGAATAACACAGTATCATGCACACATGCACATGTGTGTGCACCTTCATACACCACAACCACGCACATAAACCTTCATATACACACATACATGCACAAGCACTCAAGTGTGCATGCACCTCTACACACACACACACACACACACACACACACACACATACACACACAGCTTCTGGCCCAAGAAAAGGCATGTAATTTTACTGGACCTCAGAAATGCAATGAAAATATTTTCCAACTGGATGTCTAAATTCTATGCTATAATTACGTTACTTGGAAAAAAACATCTATCACAAGACAATATTTTAAAGATGAGTTGCAAACATGTACTCCATATAAAATATTTTATATATATATATATATATATATATATATATATATAAAACTTTAAAAATACCTCTATGAAACTTATTTTCCAAAGGAAGCCATTGGATTACTTATTTCACATTCCTTTTTGGTAATAATGGTACTAAGGGTATGTTCAGAGGCTATACTAATATGTCAATTCCATTATCCAACATGTTCTCTCTAAATGGGAAACTGGGAGTTCTTTCCCTGTGTTCAAATCTAATTGGTTACATTCTGTCATTTAGGAGAGTTTTAAACTTTTCTTTCATTTTTTTTTTTTTGATGTATTCTGTTTATGCCTGGGTATTGTAATCTTGTATATTTCTGAGTACTTAATATTTTCTATTGTGGCATCGTCTTATCTATAAGTTTATGTATCTTATTATATCTTATCTTATTACATCTTCTTATCTATCACAGTACAGTTTTAATTATTTTTGTAAGGATTTCTTAATTTATTTTCATTTTAGTTAGAGGTCAGTTACTGCACAATGATGAAAACTAAAATGCATTTAGACTTGCTTCATGGTATAGTATAATCAATATTCATAAATATTCCATTTTTAAATCTGAATGGATATTAATTTTCCCATTATTGGATGTGGAACTTTATGTATTTCTTTCAGATGCTAAGACAAGGTTGCTAATGGTGTAGTCCAAATCTCCTTTTCCACACTAAATTTTTGTCTAATAAAACCTTCAGGTACTTATACTAATGCATAAACATCTTCTATTCAAATGGTGGTTATTTTGTAGCTCTGTCCACACTTATGTATATATCATTATTTCATCCTAGCCATTTGAAAATTTTATCAGCATATATATTCTTATAGTCTATTTTATCTGATATTAATATAGACACAACCTCTTTCATTTGATTAATTTTTATATGATTTGGATATTTTTATGTTTATTATGCTGGAATTTAAAAATTCATGTCCAACCATCTTTATATTATAATGGAAGCATTTTGTCAAAGAATATTTAATGTAATTTCTAAAATACATAAATTGCATTTCTATAGTTCATGTTTTTCCCCCCTCTTCTTATATGATTTTCATGAGTTCTCATCTTTTAAGATTGCTTCTCTTCATTCACATTTCTTTTTCCTTTGTTACTTTGGAAGCTGTATTCTCTGTTTCTGTTCTTCGGGGAGTTACTTTATAAATTTTAATAATTTTAGCAGTGCTTTTGCCTTGCTGAAAAATATCTCAGGACCTCAGGATCATTAAATACTGCTTTCTGCCCAAACTAGATGCTATCATTATCTGGTATTCTATTTAAGCTTTGTTTTTATCTTTATTCTTTGGAAACAGTTATTGTTTTATAGTTGATACATGTCAGATTTACCCATATGCTTAATAGTTAACATTTCTTTGCTCTTATTCCTTTCTGCATCCCAGACCTTCTATCTAGCATAATTTTCAATCTTCCTGAGGCATATCCTTTAGAAGTTTCTTTAATAAGCATCTTTTATAATTAAAGGGTTTTTTTTTTTTTTTGTTGTTGTTAATTTGTATGTTTTTGATTCACATGAATTCAAGAACAAGAGCTTTTCTGTATATATGACTTATGCCTGACAGGTAATTTTTCTCATCACTTCAGATATGTTATTTCCTTGACTGCTGACATCCACTGCATTGAGAAGTCACTTGCCATATTCATTGTTCCTCTTGTTATATGCTGTGTTTAGGGATGGGGTTTTGTTTGTATGGATGACTTTCTACAACTATGAATTGGAGTCTCTGATCCAAGAGTGCAAGATTCTTCCTCTCTACCTTTATTTATTTTTCCCTGTTCTCTCCATCCTCACTTTATGGAGTCCTGTTAGATGTATGTTAGATCCCTCTACTCAACCCCCATACCTGTTTTTCACTCTCTATTTCCATATTTCGTTAGTCTTTCTGCACTGTGCTCTGCAATATTCCTTTGGATTACCTTACAGCTCATTTCATGTTCTGTTCTGCCATTTGCAGAGTGTTGGAATTTTTTACATTGTGCTTTAAATTTTACTTACTAGAATGCTTATTTCTAGAAGCTCTGGTTAATTCCTCTTCAAGTCTTCCTGACCATGTTCTCTTATACTTTTGTTAAATATGATTAGACACATTAAATATTTATATTTTTTGTTAATTCTAATATCTGCAAAATTTTTATTCTAATTCTGCAGTGAGTTGTTTTCTCAACATTTGCTCATTATGTCTTCCTTCCTCAAGTGTTTTGTAATTTTCCCATAAATAAGTTTTCTTATGTTATGATAGTGTAAATGATTTTGGAGCCAGTTTAAATTATTTGGACACTGTTAGAAATGGTTCACTTCTACAAGCTTTTGAGAGCAAACCTAAAATTTAATTAACTTAAATTTTTGGCTAGTACTATTTAGAGCCAATAGGTGGTATTTATCCTGTCCTTATATTCATTTGAGGCCGAACTGGTTGTCAGAAATTGTCAGAGAAGACATTTTTCTTTCTCTTTTTCTCTCCTCTATCCAGAGTAAAGATCAGGAAGGAACTTCTTATAATCTTGTTTTGGGAGTAAGCTATTTTTTCTCAGTTTACCTACAAAACAAATTGCCTTTTTAGAGCATCAGCGGTAAGTTGGAGTCTAATACAAGGAGTTAAAATTCCTTGTGATAACCCCAGCTTTGTCCTCAGCCCTTCTCCTTAGAAACTAGCCACCAGACCACTAAAGATTTTACTTCTCTGCTCCAAACATTGGGGAAGGAAGTAGATAAACTGAAGGCTATCCAATATAATATGTACATTTTAGTGAAATGACACTGCGAGTCTAATTCTCTCCTGATTATATATGTACTGGTTTTTGGCATGGGTCTTCTGTGACCACCTGGTTATCTCTGTATTTAAAAAAAAACACACACACACAAAAAAAACAAAAAAAAAGTTATTTATGTATGTATGTATTTATTTATTTATTTATGAGAGCATGAGTGGGGGAGTGTAGAGAGAGGGGAAGAGAGAGAATTTCAAGCAAGCTCTGTGATGTCAGGGCAGAATCCAACACAGGGCTTGATCCCGTGAACTGTGAGATCATGACCTTAGCTAAAATCAAGAGCCAGACGCTTAACCAACTGAGCTACTCAGGTGCCCCTGCCTATCTCCTTGATAGGATGTATTGCTTTTCATATTTACCAGGTATTGCTATCAAAGCATGACTATTATTAATGTGTTTTTTTCTGTTTATTGGATAACTCAGATAGCTTAATGTCAAAGCTCTAGAGAGCAGTGTCAGCTTCATGAAAAACTATGCAGAGATGACAGCAGGAGACAGAACAATATTATGAGAGATAATGCACCCCCTTGTTATGGTTACCTCTGGCATCTTCCATTAGCAGACAAATGAAAGTAGAGTGTGAATTTTATATTTTAAGCCTGTTAGTATTAAGAACAATGTAATAAAGGAACATTAAAATAGATTTTTTCATCATGGTATTATTACTAATCTAGTATTATTATTAATCATTAAGAATAGAAAGTATTATTCACAGGTTAAAAGTTTTATTATTCTTCATTTCTTTATAAGTTAGGTTTTTAAAAAATCAAACCTGGGAATTAAAATGAATCAAATCACCATATGGATTATGTATTAGATGGCTAGGGCTTCCACGATAAAATCCATCGATTGGGTGGCTCAAACAATGCAAATTTATTTACTCACAGTCCTGGAGTCTGGAAGTCCAGAATCCAGGTGTCAGCAGGGATAGTTTCTCCTGAGCTTCCCTCCTCGGCTTGCAGATAGCCACCTTCTTGCTCTGTCCTCACTTAGCCTTTTTCCATGTCCTCTCTTTATGAGGACAACAATTGTATGGAATTAGGGCCCCACCATTATGATCTCATTTAACCTGAACTACCATTTTATAAGCCTGATCTCCAAAGGCTAGGCTTTCAGTATATAAACTTGGGAGGACACAGTTCAGTCTATAACTGACTATATATAATCTAAATTAATTTTGAAAGTATTTTGGTCTAAATTTGAAGAGGATGTGAAAACATTACAAAATTGTTATCAGATATCTGAGGCTTTGCTACCTGAAACTTTCTCTCTGATTTGCAATCTCTTCTCTATTATAGGAGACATTGCATTTGGAGTATACATTCAGAAATATTCAATCATATGAGTAATACCTGCTGTGTTTTGTTTTCCATCAGAAATCTAAATCATTCATTGCTCAGCACTAAGTCAAAGAAAACAAATTTCCAAAAAGCCAAGGAATGACCTGCAGGTACCCTAACACTGCACTTTAGATCCTGACAAGGGATAAGATCTTGTTCTGAGTTTGTTTGGAGTGGGGACAGTGAATTGTCTTTCACAGATTATAATCCTTAACTATGTTTGCACATCAAAAGAGTTCTGGACAGAGGCAAGTTTCTCTTATTTGTTGCTTTTTCAAAAAATACAAAAAATAGCAAAACAATTTCATAGTGGATAAGGATATGAAATAAAGGTTTAAATACTGATTCAGATGGTTTGTCTTAAGCCTGATGCCAGTAGTTTTGTTCATTAAAAAAGTCAACTAAGGTATAAGCACTTTTTGAAATCCACCTGTGCTATCCACAATAATGAATGCAATTATCATTTTGAAATGCTCTGGGGAAATGATGAAAACCAGCACATGCTGAAGGATTGCAAAAGCTGAGCTGCTGTGACCACTCAAGCTAACCAATATCTGTCCAATGCAGTCATATCTGTCCAATGCATCTGGAGACTGCAGAATCCAACCAGACATGCGTGTTGCAAAAAAACAAGTCCTGAACTATAACCTCAAGCCTCTGGTGGATATATACTCTTTGGTCTCATTCTGGTCCTCATTTGTTATCATCACAAAGCCATCCTGCAGTTCAGCATAATTCATTGCAGTGGGTGGTCTTCAGTTGGGAAAGGACAGGAACAGGAATAGCAAGAGTTATGGGATATAGCAACATTTTTAGTATATATAATGTTGAGTTGGAGTCCACTCAAAAAAAATGGAAGTGGTCACACTGGGGTGGCTTAGTTGGTTAAGCATCTGACCCTTGATTTCGGCTCAGTTCATGAGTCTGTGGTTTGTGGGATCAAGCCCCATGTCTGGCTCTGTGCTGATGGCATGAAGCCTGCTTTGGATTCTCTTTCTTAAGCATCCTGCAATGGAAATGGTATAAGAAAGAGTGGCACTTTAAAGGGAGAAGGAATCACAATCATAGAGGCAAATCCTTGAAGGTTCTTTATGTCAAATCCATTTGAACCACATATTCTCATTGTATCATAGTTCAGAAAAGCTAGGTACCTTGTCTTTATGAACTGGAAGTAGCAGAAGATACAGAGCCATCTGACAGTAGGAAGGAATATAGTCAGCATCAATTGATTGCATGATTACTAGATGATTCTGGAATGGGAATGTTGAGGAAGAACTCAATTTTCTAAAAGTGTTACTCTTTTTAGTGCTATGTACTGGTTTAGATCATTTCTATGACCCAGATGAACCCAGAATCCTAGAATTTCTGTTACAATTGCTTATTTTTTACAGTTTTGTAGACACTAAAATCTTTTATAGCAAATTACCTCTCAGTGAAATAACTGGAGCCTATTTGTTCTAAAAGCTTTAAATTCTAAAATAGCAAGAATTTTTTTCCTCATATTTATGTACAATATTGTATTCCTTATCACAATAACATTAATATTTATTACTACTAAGAGGTCTTGTCTGGTCTAGGACCACACCAGAATATCTTAACGGTGAATACAATGAATAAATGCATGGCAAGGACCCAGAGAAGTACATATGAATTTTGTTTTAAGAAAAGCTGATCTGGGGCGCCTGGGTGGCGCAGTCGGTTAAGCATCCGACTTCAGCCAGGTCACTATCTCGCGGTCCATGAGTTCAAGCCCTGCGTCAGGCTCTGGGCTGATGGCTCAGAGCCTGGAGCCTGTTTCCAATTCTGTGTCTCCCTCTCTCTCTGCCCCTCCCCCGTTCATGCTCTGTCTCTTTCTGTCCCAAAAATAAATAAACGTTGAAAAAAAAAAAGCTGATCTGGAAATTCATTTAACTTCTATTAGGTTGGGCAGAAATTCTGAGCAGCAGATCTTTTTTTAACTATTTTTTTATGTTTATTTATTTTGAGAGAGAGAGACAGAGCATGTGCACATGCACAAGAGCAGGGGAGGGGCAGTGAGAGGGACAGAGAATCCTAAGCAGGCTCCACACTGTCAGCCAGAGCCCTATGTGGAGCTTGATCTCAAGAACTATGAGATCAGGACCTGACCTGAAATCAAGAGTTGGGCACTTAGCTGACTGAGCAACTCAGGCACCCTGAACATCAGATCTTCTAAGAGCTTCTCTTGAATTGTGTTTGTACACAATTGAGATATTCTTCCCAGGAATCAGAAACTCCGAAATGTCTTAGGATAGATACATATTCAACAAAAAGTTCTTCCCAGATAGTTCTCCATCATTCTGTGTAAGTCATGTATATATCCTAACTGTCAAACATGAAGAGTTCAGTATATGCCACCCCAAAAGTATGCCACTTTGGCATGACGATTATTATTTTTTTAATGTTTTCATTTTATTTATTTTTAGAGGATGAATGGGGCAGGGGCAGAGGGAGGGTGAGAGAGAGAGAGAGAGAGAGAGAGAGAGAGAGATACCAAACAGACTCTGTGCTGTCAGAGCAGAGCCAAACGCAGGACTTGATTCCACCAACCTTCAGATCATGACCTGAGCCGAAATAAAAGGTCAGAGACTAAGCAGACTGAGCCACAGGCATGGGGATTATTTTGACCTCAAAGCAGTTGAGAATCAACAGATGCAAGGAGCGTTCCCTCTCCCCTCAACCCCACCCCCCCTTCTTAGCTGCCTAAAGTAGGGCACAAATTTCCCTTTTTCAAGGTGCTGCCCACACATGAGCAGGAAAAGAAAAGTGACTCTTATCACTAGAGAGGGAGAGTCTACACTGAGTTTTCATACACAGATTTTGTAAAATAACCCTGATCTCCCACAAGGTCCCTCATGTATTTCCTCATCACTTCTCCATGATTTATTGACCCTTACTTTCCTTTATTAGAATAGCGTGTAGCTCAAGGTTCTAACCATTTCTATGAGTTTTACTCCTTTTCATCGAACTCTCTTGCACATAAATATTAGTAATAATGGTAGGCCTCTTCATCTGTTAATTTCTTTTGCTCATTTGACTTGCATACCCTCAGACAAAAATCCACCAAGGCAGAGGAAAAGTTTTTCCTCCTCAACAAACACTAGCCAATAGAGAAGCTAACAAAAAGACATCAGTCCTAGTTTGAAATTTTCAATGACATTGTCACAGCGTTTCATTGTACATAAGTTTTCAAGAAGACAGAGAAACAACACACATTTTTTGAGTGCCCAGTTGCCAATCACTGTGTTTCTAAGTGCACTGAAGCCTCCAAAGTCAGTCTTATTTTACAAAGTACAGTACATCTTATTTTCCACATTTACAAGTGAGAAAGTCGAAGATTAAAGAGTTTAAATAACTTGCCCCAGGACAGACGTCTTTTGTATTTAGATCTTGCTCTTCCTACTGCACCTTCCTGCCTTCCTGTCGCAAGCAGCTTAAATGAGATCCCCTCTGTTTTGTATGCACAGTGTAGGCTGATATCAGATTCTGGGTGTGTGTGGACATTAATGCATGCACTTTCCCCATGTCCCCTTTTGATCCAGTTCATGTGGCTTGAAGCGTGACTGCTGAGTTACCATTTAATGTTGAGCTTTTCCACACTGTGATATACAAATGTTGGCTTAAATTATACTATTAAAGCTAAAGTAATCCTGAGGTGGTTTCCTTTAGAGTCTTCCCTTGATTTGTATTTTGGCACCATGGGTTTTTAATGCAACCTAAAGATCTTCGATCTGCTTTCATTGAAGAAGCTGAATATCTTGTAATACGAATATATATATATATATATATATATATATATATATATATATATATAAAATATCTCTTCACTCTGTGATTCCATAACTTTCTAGTGAATATTACATTAAGCTTGTCCAGTCTCCTTACTCACTGCATATGAAACTACTGATATTGCCTTCATGTTTATTTTCCCTCTGATTTTGAGGGATATCCTATCCTCATCTCTCCCCTTCAAGATAAATTTCTGGCTTGTAAAAAAAATACTCAAAAATTTACAATACCATCACATGGCCTTGTCATGGCCACCAAGCACCACCTGTTTGCCTGTATACTATTCTGTCACAGGATAATAGTTCCATATATCCTGTTCTTTCTTGAATTATTTTTCCCTATGAAAAAATGCTCCTTTACAATGGTTGAAGACATCAGGACATATGAATCTTAGGTATACTTTTGTGCATTGATTTCTATGCTGATCAGTCTTAATTCTGACATTTCACTATTTGGCATATGCCTTCTATCTCAGAAATGTCTTTAATTGCAATAACATCTCAAAGAAAACATGACATGCAAAACCTTAGTTATTTCAATTCTGTGCACATAGCAAAAATATCTTTGTCTAAACAATCATTTCTTTTAGAGCACCTTTGAAAGGCAGAGATATTTGTTAATTTAGGTGTATCTTTGTAGGTCATTAAAATTAACAAAATTAGGGAGAGAGAAGGAGAAAGAACTTACTTCAAGCAAGAGATTAGCATTAAATATTTCATAATTTTTTTTTTGAAAATTTTTTTTCAACGTTTATTTATTTTTTGGGGGGGGGACAGAGAGAGACAGAGCATGAACGGGGGAGGGGCAGAGAGAGAGGGAGACACAGAATTGGAAACAGGCTCCAGGCTCTGAGCCATCAGCCCAGAGCCCTACGCGGGGCGCGAACTCATGGACCGCGAGATAGTGACCTGGCTGAAGTCGGACGCTTAACCGACTGCGCCACCCAGGCGCCCCAAAATATTTCATAATTTTTTATTGGGTCAAGTGTCCAAAGCTTGGCTGACTAAGGAAAATGAGCCTGGGATGGATTGAGGCCCAAGGAAGGGCCAAGTTCTCCTAAGGGGACACGTGCAGAGACGTAGGCCTGGCTAATTACATAGGCTCAGTGGACAGCAAAGCCTGGGTTCTGGCTTATGGGAACTCAGTTATGGCTCAGGCCCAGGATTCTCCAAAGTCAGATATTGGAGTATCCTGACAAATGAGCAGAACTGAAGGATAAGATGTCAGAAAATATAATATAAATATAACAAAAGGCTGTATTTAGAGCCTATGAGTGTAGATGAAGGAGCATGTAGTGTGTGTGCATATGTGTGTGTGAGATACACAGTGTGTGTGGTATGCATGTGTATATACGGGGGTGGTGTGCATATATGTATGTGAAGGATGTGATATGCGTGTGTCAGTGAGGCAGTCATATGTGTGTTGTGCATATGTGTGTGGGGTGGTGGTGGTGTGTGTATGTAGTGTATGATGTGGGTATGGTATGCATTTGTATGTAGGTGGGTGGTGTGCATGAGTGTGTGTGTAGTATGTTGTGTGTGACATGCATATGTGTGTGACTGGTGTGTGTATCTAAGTGTCTTATCACTGCAGTTATGATAACATGGTACTGCAGAACTGAACACTGGGCCTCTAGAAATAAAGAATTCCAGTGGTTAGTACATTCTAAGTAGGATCAGCAAAAGAAAACCCATCAAGAACTTTACCCAGCAGTTCAATAGGTAACCCAAGAAGAATGGTTTGATTCAAACTTTATCTAATAAGAGACATGAACTTATTGAAGCTCATCTTTTCTGGAGCCCAGGTGGGTGTGCAGATTGGAATGGGTTAGTCCTGCAAGGAGAGTGAATCCAGCTGCGGCAGCATCCCTGTAAAACAGAAGAGGAGAAGAGGTGATAGATTAACATTTGGAAGCACAGCCAAATGAAGTTCTGATAGTCTGGAGATAACTACATCTCATTTTCCTCAATGGTAAAATATGGGAATATGATTACCTCTAAAAATCCTCATGTTCTAACATTTGGCTCTATGATTCTGAGGTAAACATCTGTAATATTGTGTGAAGCATTAGGAAAAGTCTATTAATTAAACAAATAATGTTTAGAGCCTCCTAAGGTAGAAAAGTGAATTAGACATAACTTATTAAAACATGCTAAAGCACTATTGCCATGAAATCTGTCAACTTCCAGAAATAAACAACTATTAACTGAGGTATCAAGAATAATACAGGACTTGAAGAGCTGTTACCCACATAAGGACACTGCCCCACCTCTTTTTATTTATCTTTTTATCTTTTTTCTTTGTTGGTTTAACAGATTTAAATTTTATAATGCAGTGTTACCAACTATCATCACTGTGCTTTGCATTAGATTCTCAGAAGTTATTTATTGTATAACTGGAAATTTGTACCCCTTAATCAAACTCTTCCTATCCCCCACCCATCCCAGACCATGGTAACCACTTCTCTACTTTTTGTTTGTATAAATTTGACTTTTTTTTTTTTTAATTTCACATTTAAGTGATACCACACAGTGTTTGTCTTTCTGTCTGGCTTTTTCACTTAGTGTCACCCCCTTGAAGTTGAGCCATTTTGCCCCAAAGGCAGGATTTCCTTCTTTCTAATGGCTAAATAATGTTCCATTGTATATATACACACCACATCTTCTTCATCCATGCATCCGTTGATGGAGACTTAGGTTGTTTTTTTTCATATCTTGGCTATTGTGAATAATGCTGCAATAAACACAGGGTATATTTCTTTCATATCCTGTTTTCATTTCCTTTGGATATATACCCAGAAATGCAATTGGTACCATTTCATATGTAGTTCTATTTTTAATTTTTCTGAGTAACCTTTACACTGTTTTCCATAGTGGATGCACCAGTTTGCATTCCCATCAGCAATGCATGAAGAATCCCTTTTCTCCACATCCTCGCTATCTCATTACTTCTTGTCTTTTCGTTTTTAGCCATTCTGACAGGTGTGAGGTGATATCTCATTGTGGTTTTGATTTGCATTTCCCCAATGATGAGTGATGTTGAGCATCTTTTCATGTTCCTCTTATGTCTTCTTGGGAAAAATGTCTAATCAGATCCTTTGTCCATTTTTTAATTGAGTTATTTATTATTTTGTCACTGAGTTGTATGAGTTCTTTATATATTTTGGATGTATGATGTATGATTTGCAAAAATTTCTACCATTTTGTAGGTTGCTTTTTCATTTTGTTGATGGTTTCCTTTGCTGTGCCGAAGCTTTTAATTTTGCTGTATTTCCACTTTTTTATTTTTTATTTTACTGACTTTGCTTTTGGTGTCAAATCTAAAAATATCATCATAAGACTAATCTCAAAGAGCTTCCTGCCTATATTTTCTCTAAAAGTTTAATGGTTTCAGGTCTTACATTCAAATCTTTAATACGTTGCATGTGGTATCAGAGAGTGGTCTGGTTTCATTCTTTTGCATGTTGCTGTCCAGTTTTCCTGAAACCATTTGTTGAAGAGACTGTTGTTTCCCCATTGTATATTATTGTCTTTTTTTATCATAAATTAATTGACCATTTAAGCTTAAGTTTCTTTCTGGGCTCTTTGTTCTGTTGATCTATGTGTCTCTATTTATGCCAATACTATACTGTTTTGATTACTACAGTTTTGTAATATAGTTTGATTCAGGGAGCGTGATGCCTCCAGCTTTGTTCTTCTTTCTCAAGTTTGCTTTGGTTCTTCAGGGTCTTTTGTGTTTCCATACGAATTTTAGGACTATTTTCACTTTCCTGTGAAAATGTCATTGGGATTTTGATAGGGATTGCACTGAATCTGCAGATTGCTTTGGGCAGTATGGACATTTCTACAATATTAATTCTTCCAATCCATGAGCACAGAATATCTTTCCATTTATTAGTTTCTTCAGTTTCTTTCATCAGTATTTTGTACTTTTCAGCATACACATCTTTCACTTCCTGGTTATTTGTACATATATATGTATATGTATGTATATGTATATATATATACATGCATATATATAATACTATATGTAATATATAAATAATATAATATATATTATTTTACATTATAATATATTTATTATATTATATTAATATATAATATATAAATATTGTATAATATATGCTATATATTATATATGTATATATTATGCTATATATAATATATAAATAAATACATATAAACAAAAATATATATATAACATTTCTCACGTCTTCTTTTTCCATTCATCTACTGACAAGCACTTGGGTTGCTTCCATATCTAGGCTATTGTAAATAATGCTTCAGTAAACATAGGGTGCATAGATCTTTTCAAATTAGTGTTTTTGTTTTCTTTGGGTAAATAACCAGTCATTGAATTATTGGATAATATGGACTTCTATTTTTAATTTTTACGGAACCTCCGTACTGTTTTCCACACTGACTACATCAGTTTGCATTCCCACCAACAGTGCACCAGGGTTTCTTTTTCTTCACATCCTTATCAACACTTGTTATTTCTTTCCTTTTTGAATTAGCCATTCTGACAGGTGTAAGGTAATATCTTGTTGTGGTTTTTATTTGCATTTCCCTCATAATTAATGATGTTGAGCATCTTTTCATGTGTTTGTTAGTCATCCGTATGTCCTTTTTTTTTTTGGAAAAATGTCTATTCAGGTCTTCTGCCCACTTTTTATCAGATTTTTTTGGAGTTGGGTTATATAAGTTCTTTATATATTTTGGATGTATCATTTGCAAATATCTTCTCCCAATCAGTAGGTTGCCTTTTCTTTTTGTTGATGTTTTCCTTCGCTGTACAAATGTACTTTTTTTTGGTGTAGTACCAACAGTTTATCTTTGCTTTTGTTTCCCTTGCCTAAGGAATCTAGAAAAAATTGCCATGGCCAATGTCAAAGAAGTTACTGTTTATGTTTTCTTCTGGAAGTTTTATGGTTTCAGATATCATATTTAGGTCTTTAATCTACTTAATTTTTGTGTATGGTGCAAGAAAGTCCAGTTTAATTCTTTTGCATGTGGCTGTCCAGTTTTCCCAACACCATTTATTGAAGAGACTGTCTTTTCCTCATTGCATATTCTTTGCTTCTTTGTAATAGATTAATTGACCATGTAGGTGTGGGTTTATTTCTGGGCTCTCTATTTTGTTCTAGCAATCTGTGTGTCTATCTTGATGCCAGAACCATACAAGTTTGATTACTACAGCTTTGTAGTATATCTTGAAATCTGGAATTGTGATACTTCCAGTTTTGTTCTTCTCTCTCAAGATTGTGTTAACTATTCAGGGTCTTTTGTGGTTCCATACTGGGATTGTTTTCTTAATTTCAGTTTCTAATAGTTTATTGTTAGTATACAGGAATGCAACTGATTTTTGTATATTGATTTTGTATCTTGAAACTTTATTAATTCATTTATTAGTTCTAACAGTTTTTTGGTGGAGACTCTTTTCTTAAAGCTAACTAGATCTCAGTTATAATTAACTAATCTAACAAAACAGGAGAAATTCATATTCCTTTTTATTCTTTTGCCTATTCCAGTGGGTCCACAACCTAAAAAATAAGGCAAAATATTCTTAGGTGAAGAAATTTATTGCAAACAAGTTAATGATTTCATTCATTCAAGTTCAAGAAATGTTAAGATATTTTAAATATTTTAGTGTTAGTTGTGTTGTGGATTATCATGTTTATTTTCAGACCTGTCACCTATCTCACTTGGGTAATTTTATTAAAGTAACTTATGTTTTCAATCTATATATTAACATGGGCCTAGAGGCTATTTAACAAGCATGCCTTTTATCTCAAAAGAGATAAAAAATAAATGAAGGATTTCATGATTTAGATAGATCTATTGGTTTGATTTTTTCATATATGTCTATCCACCTATTTTGAGCAGAGTACAGACAAGTGTTATCCTTGTATCAGTCCATTTAACCCGAGTGGTTTCTTTTTTTCTTCTTTAAATTTCAACTGCTGCTCATAGCAGGATTCTCCATTAGATTCATTACGTCTTATTAAAGCAAATACAGGTTATTATGAGCAATAGGCTACCCCGGTCATATCTTGGGTGGAGAAGGTCAAAGTTCTTTCCAGATCACTTCTCTGACACTGTCTTGTCTTTGCCATTCTGATTTTGCCTCTTTTTTTTTTTTTAACCAGTTCAGTGCCTATGATGCTGAGTTACTGTTTGCTGGTATCTCCAGCAAAGAAAAAAAAAATCAGGAAATGGAATTGCAACATCAACTGACCTTTTTCCCTTGAGGTTCTGAAACTTGTAAAGGGACATCACTCTTCTAAAAAAGAACAATTTTAAATCACTTTTCAAAACATTTTTGGTCCTTGTCTTTGTTTCTTTATATGTTTAAGCATATGCTTTTAAACTAATTGAGACAAAGGAAGGATATATACAGTTCTAGGATGCTATTAAATTAGATGCTATGCTAATGTAAAATTTATGCAAGCAATCATTGTCTACAACAGCACTCACCAAAGAATGTTACAGAAACTGCAAACTGCCCTTAGAAGTCAGTCACTTTCAGTGGTCAAATTGGCTTGGGAAACGTTTGCAGGGAGAGCCGTCTTTTGGAAACACACTACCTACCCTTGAGAACATGTGAGGTTGTATAAGGCCCTATGTGAAAGAAATCTGCTTCATGCCAGTGTTTTTCACTCCTCTGACCCACTCTTCATATAACTCCTGTTAGTGGTAGTATTTCTTCTTTATTTAATACCTATTAATATTCTGAAGAGTTATTTTGTCATGGAATACCCTTAAAATACTGTTTTGTTAAATGGCTGGTATATATCAAAACCTCAACATTTTATGATATTTCCTTGAATTGCGAGAAAAAGAGTATAAAAAGAGTACCAATTTTGATGTTCATGTATTTACACATTTCCCTTTTTCTTATTTTTCTACTTTTTTTTTTGTTTTAAGTTATATGAATAATGATAGAAAGTAAGGAAATGTGAAAAGTGCTATCCAAAGTTTCAGCCATAATTAGCTGCAACATGGTAAGTACCAAAACAGTGTGAGAATGCTCCTTAGGGAGACAGTGACCTTCTAAAGGGACAGAAAAAGCAGGTTGGCTGCAGGGAGGTTCCCACTGTGCCATGCCACATGGGGCAGAGAATGCAGGACTGAAGGGAGAGAATAGCAGGAGAAGGTGGGGTGGATCTTGCCCATCTATGTGTGTGATAGGGGTGGGGGGAGACCACTTGTTGTCCTGTTGTTTCATCTGCTTCTGGGAGAGTCAGCACATTTTGGGAAAGGAGAGTAAGCACAATGGGAAGCAGAAAGTCCTCATTGTGCAGTAACCAGCTCCTCAAATAGAAATGTCAATGTGATATCAGAACCCAGGAGGTCAATAAAAACAATCTACACAAGAAAATATTGACTTTTTATTACTAGCTTTGAAAACTGAATTCAGCATGCTAATCATATCTTAAAAACCTTGTTCCATTCAGTGACCAGAGCTGCTACTGAAGGTCCCTTAGTCAAAATCTCCAAATCAAATGCATAACTCATTCTGAAATGTGTTCCCATTTTACTGCATGATTCCCTACCTCTTTCTGAACCTGTAAGGATATTTCCCAATCACCACAACAAAAAAGTCTGCTTCTGAGCCCAAAGCCATTTCTCCCACATCTAAAAGTATACAACTCTAATGTCAACAGTAAAATTCAAACTGAAAAGGGATCATTTCTAAGTGATCCGAGATGTGTTTGTAAACAATAAAAGAAGACAAATACAGTAAAATACTTTTCCATATTGGAAACATATATGTTTAAAAAGACATATTTTAAAGATAGCATTCAATCATTAATTTTCACATTCAATAAATTTTTATTGAACATTTACTATAAGTCAGGCACTATTATGCATTAGGATTACATCAGAGAGAAAAACAGGTGAAACTCTTGCCCAAAATTACTATGATATGGTTGGATACAAAATAAATAATTAAGTTAATAAATGTATACTATTTCAGGAGTTGATAGTAAATTTGGGGGGATATTGAGTATATGTGGTGTGTGTGTGTGTGTGTGTGAAAGAGAGTGTACGAGAAAGAGACAGAAAGAGTGAGAGAACTGCCTTGAGAAGTGGGCAAGTGGAGTTCCTGACTTGGACTGGGCATCTTGGGCATTTTGAGTGCCTTTCTTAAAGTTCTGTAAGTCTCCTGTGGTGTCTGGGACAAGCTGGGGCTGGCGGTGCCATCTAGTAAGGATGTTTCAAATTTGAAAAGAGATTTTGACTCCATCTGACCCATCTGAGGTACTCTCTGAGTATCTATCTCTTGCATAGGATGGGCCAAATGCCCTGAGAAGTCCAGGACTTATATTTTTAAGGCCACCTTAGGACCTTATTGGGCCAGATTCTGATTCTAGGAGGGTAGCCTGGTAAACACATAATTGCCACTGGTCACGGCAGTGTATCTTTCATGGGATTGCATGGGATTGGGCTGTTAAAATGCCTGAACTGCCAGAGCACTTGGGTGGCTCTGTTTGTTGAGTGTCTGACTGTTGATTTTGTCTCAGGTCATGATCTCAAAGTTTATAGGTTTGAGCCCCACATTGGACTCTGTGTTGATAGCATGGAGTCTATTTGGGATTCTCTGTCTCTCTCTCTGCCCCTGACCCACTCATGCTCTCTCTTTCTCTCTCAAAAATAAATAAATAAACAATATTTTTAAAAAATAACTGACCTGCCAATTTTGAGTGAGTCAAATTTTTTATGTGGACAGGGAGGGAGCCTAACAAAGACAGTTGCCCAGGGCCCCACACACTTTAGGGAAAGCCTTTTAATATCCAAATACTAACACTTAGTGGTATATGAGATTTTCAAAGGTTGAAAATGAAGGTCTATATGCTAATAGGTATTTGAATGAAATCAGAGGAAGTGATGGGATAAATTATTCCAATAACTGAAGCAGAATGTTCTAGGTAGAAGAAGAAAAACAGTGCCAAGGCCCTGGGACTGAAGAATTCTTTGTATATTTGAGTAAAAGCAAATAAATCAGCATAGCTGAGCAGAATGAATTGACCTACTACTCAGTAGGGATATGGTGGTAGATGAAGACAGAGAAGTAGAAGAGGGAGCCAGATCAGGTAGTGCCTTGAATGTTACATAAGAATTTTGTCTTTTACTCTGAGTGAGCTGGAAAGAAATTTGGGTGTTTTAAGCAAAGACTAACATAATTTGACAAAATTTAAAGAATGCTTTGAGGCTTATGGTTGATTGTAAGAGCTTTAAGGTAGAAAAAAAAGACCAGTGAAGAATCTATTGCACTAATTCATGTAAAAAATGGTAATGGCTTGAAGTCAGGTGTTAGTAGTAAAGATGATGAGAAATTGTAAGATTCTGGGCATTTGTGAAAGTAAAGCCAACATAATTTGGTTTTAGATGGACTGGATATAGATATGACAGAGATGTATCAAGGATTTTGATCTGAACAACTGGCAGAGTCAACTTGACATTTATGGAGACAGGAAAGACTGTAAGAGGAGGAATTGTGTGGAATAGTTATCAAGAGTTTTTCAGAGAACATGCTAGATCTGAGATGCCAATTAGACATTTACCTGGAGATGTGGATTGACAGCTGCATACATGAACATTTGGGAGGTATCAGTAGAGAGGTTACCTGAGGAGTGGGTGTGGATACAGAAGAGAAGAGGTCCAAAGGCTGAGACATGGTTGGATGAGCCCATCTGGAGAGAAGGCATGGGGGGAGAAAAGAAGAGGTCCAAGGACTGAGGCATGAGCCATTTCAAAACAGGAGGTAAGAAAAGAGAGCAGGAACAGGAAAGAAAACAGAAAAGAATGGGTCAGTGAGGTCAGAGGAGAATGTTACGAATGGCTGGAACCCAGTGGAGATTATCTTTCAAGTGCCATATGCTGTTGCCTGGTTCTCCCACCTCTTGTCTTTTACAGGTAAAGGATGGGGTATTATTTTAAGTTGGCATGCATAAGATCCTATTTATATAATAACAGGAACGATTCATTAGAAGAAGAACAATTTCTCTTCCCTCCTGAGGACCTACAATTTTAAAACTCTGAAGGTAGGAAGAGAACAGCTGACTGTGAGTAACAGTGGGCCAATGGTCAGTGATGGGACAAAATCAAAGGGAAGCATCAAGAAGGAAGGGAAAACATCCTGTTTACTTCAAAACTGCTATTCTCCTAGGTAAGGTACTAAGATCTGGGGTGGGATCTAGTGGCCAATGGCAGTGCTAAGGGCTTCAGGAGTTGGAGGAAGGGGTCCTTCCCATCAGAACCCTGCCTTTTAGATATTAGGCCTGGCAGCTCCCAGATTTGTGCCTCTCCACTCCAAATTTCAAACACAAAGAACAGACTGAGCCAGCTTCAGTCCAGCGTCCTCCTCTGGACCAATCCATTCTGACCAGTTGGGTAGGACCACATAGTGTGGAGGTGTGTATCTGGGGATGCTTTCAGTGAAGAGAAATTTGGGAGGGAGTGAGGCAGCTACCCCAGAAGGCATCTTTCCACTACAAACCCTCTGCCTAATCTCAATTACCCTCTCAAATTGTAAGTAACATGAAACATTCATTCTCTTGGAGAAAGTGAATAGATATTTTAATTTTAGTAACTGCCAGCTATATTTACCTAAGTTCAGGAATTGGAGACAAGTTGATATTTTTCCCTTTCCTGGAAAACCCTTCATTATCAAGTTCCTCACAGTGAAGAAATGAGGCAAAATGCTCCAGGTGAGAACACTGGCTGTTAGCAAATATAATTTTGACAGAAATAATAACTTTAAGCTGTACGGTGATTTATAGTTTACAAAGTGCACTTTCATTCCCATTACCTCAAGCCTCACAAAAGATTTGCGGGTTAGGTTTCCGTAGCGGGCACTTGGTTTCCTGACAAGCACTAATTCCTTCCTTCCTCCTTACTGTCAGAGCCCGGATTTCATTCAGGTATGTGGCAGTGTGGCCTGAGCCCCAGGGAATGAATTCTGCTCATCAGAATCAGGCATTCTGGACTCCCTCCCTTTTATTAGGGGTAGACCTAGGGGTATCAGGTGTGGGGACCTAGTTCCAGCCAATGCAAACAAACAGGTAAATGACCATCTTCTCCCCAGCTTTTTTTTGTTTTGTTTTGTTTTGCTCTGGGACATTGTCATGTGAGGTTGAGTTTTTTGGAGCTGGTGAGGCCATCTTGTGAGTACTATGGAGACCCTTTTCTGACACTCTGAGAATGGCAGAGCTGCAAGGTGAGAGGGCCATGTTTTCTCACATCATCAACAAGCTACTGAGTTCACCAACTCTGGAATGACCTACCTCCTCACTTCTGGTTAAATGAGACTCTGGTTATTATTGACTATGGAAGGCATTCTCCCTCATACCTTTTGCAGATAAAAATACTGAGACTCAGAAAGATTAAGTGACATGCCCAGTGTTGCCCAGCTGCTAGATGGCTGTTTCTTAACTCAAACCCAGGTGTTTGGATGCTATATCTCTTTTCAGAGCCCGTGGCCTTTTTATGAAGTCACAACAGCTTTCCTGCTTAGTTAATATTTGATCCCAGATAACCTCCTTATTAATTTTTAAATGTCACCCTTACCCTGACCACAAAACAGGTGCTTGGCAAGCAGGTACTTATTTAAATTTCATGTGTGGCACTTGAACCTCAACTCCCTTCAACACGACCACCAACACACTCATACTTTCACATGGTACTCATCACCCCCCAACACTAGGCTTCCTTTCTGAACCCTGGCACAGTTCTAGAATGCCTCAGAGTTCAGGCGATCACTACCAACCCATCTTTCTGAATCAGCACACAAATATTTGAAACACTTCATGTCACAGCCCAGCTCAGACATGAGCTGACTCTAAAGGAAATGTGAAGTCAAGTATGAGAGGCATCCTTGGGGGAATGAGAGGGACAGCATGGGGAAGAAGTCAGGATTACAGAGATCAAAGCTCAGGTCCTGAGTCTGCTACTCAAGTAGTGTATTTATTAGGCAAGTGACTGCATTCCTCATTAGTCAGTGCAGACTGGATTAAGATTTTTCACAGCTGGCTTAGTGGTTCTGTAAATTTAGCCTTGATATTTATTAAGCATTCCTATAATAAGCAATAATTAGGTGCCTATTGTGTGACAAGTACTGTCTGTATGCTGGGCTTTAGAGTTAAATAAGGCAGGAAAATTCCCAGGAAAAGAGCAATTTGATGGAAGAGACAAGAATATAAGACAATACAAGACCAAGGTCAAAATGGTTACAATAAAGCCAGAGCCAGCCAGTAGAGAAGAAGAGGTGCAGAGTTAGGGGCCCTTTATGGCGGCACACCAATAGCATCTGGACAGCTTCTCTGTTTCCTACCCTCTGGCCTCTGCATAAGTAGTCACAAGAGGCATTATTGCTCTCGAAGCAAAGTATCAACAATTTGAGGCCCTGAATTTAAGTATTATGACTTAATAACACTTGAAAAACCCAAATAGTCACTATTTAAAAACAACGGCAAACTGAGATGCTCAGTTTTATTTTATAATAAGTAGGACACCCGCTTTGGAAACTGCCAAATAGAAGTCACCAAAACTTGTCAATTCTATCCTATCTAGGAAAAGCCTATCTAACTTTAAATTTAGGGCTAATGTTTGAGATTGAGAAAATATCTATTTATATACTTAGACTAATTCCTCACTGAGAATGTTTCAAGAGGGTAAAATTAAGACCATATAACCAGTTGTCATTGTGACAGTTCATTAACCTTGAGGGCTTTGTTACCACTGGGTGGCTCCAAGCTATTTAATTAAATAAGGAATAGTTAGAGAAATTTATACACTCAAGTTCCACTTGACACAGGTGCCATCTTTATCGATGCCTCTCATTTTATAGTTTATTTCAATGAGAATCAACACTTCACATAAAGATAAAATATCATACTAGGAAGAACTGGGGCTCAAGAGGCCTCTGAGTGTCCCCTTGTGACACTAATAGATGTGTCCTCAAGCTCCCCCAGGGCTGCCACCAGAAGAACCTCTTGCCTTCCATCTTAGGACCTGCATCCTGCTACTTAAATAATCACAGCTGCTTTTACTGACCAGCATGGGAGGAGGCTTTTGAAGGGAACCTTGTAGCAGAAAAAGGGAAAGAAATGACTCCATAATGGATTAAATACCGGTGTGGAGGGTAAATGTGTGCTATTTTTACCAAGGCTGTATTCACTTTTCATTGCCTCCATAGGCAATCAGGGGTTTGCTTTAAAGCTAAAGTGCTTTAAACTGGCTCTGCTTCCATTCAGCTCAGCTGGAGCCCCCCCCCCCTGCCTTGCCCCTACCTTCCCCCGTTAATCACTGAAGCTCAGAACACAGAGCATTAGGGCAAATTAGGGCAGTCTGGTGAAAGCCCAAACCTCCAATGAGGAGTATGTTTTGTTCACTGAATATATCATGCTGTGTTGTTCAACTAGTGTAATTGCACATGTATATGCCCTCACTCTTTCCTGTGAGGAGATGCACTGGACATCTATACAGAAGAGTCCTAGAATCAATACGCATGAAATAAAAAGAACAAGCAAGATGAATTTCCCCAAAATCTATAACAGAATAGAAATGCTCTGTGAAGGTGTTTCCTTTTGCATCAGCCTTTAATTTGTTTAGCAGCAAGTAAACTCCTGACATTTTTATGCTTGGTAAGTTAAGCCTTTTGTGAACTTTGGGGCTCCCTGATAGAGTCAGAGAAGAAAGGATGTGAGAGTAATAAAAACAAAGGAACAAGAAAAATGAAACAATTTGGGAAATGATAGCAAGAACAGCAGGGAACAAAAGGACTCTTTTATCAAGATGGGGAGAGTTATTTCAAAGTACCAGATGTGTTTTCTTCTTTGGGCACTATCCTAACTAGAGAGCCCCTATTTCTTATTTTGTGCCTGCACACAAACCTGTGCAACATGCACACACACACACACACACACACACACACACACACAGCGAAAGCATTCCAAATTACCCAATTTCATGGAGTGTAGCATTCCTAGGTTTTAAATGAGAACACTTGCTTAATCTAGAAACTGAGTAATGTTGATTAGCATAATCAAGCTCTCCTTATGCACATACAGCCTAAAAAAAAAGAGAACAAAAACAGGACCTATTTCTTAATCGGAGAAGATGTTGTGAGGGCAAAAAATAAACATTCTTTGCCTGCAACAGGATTTGTGGGGCAGGAGGAAGGTAATGTTAACTGAAGAGTTTCTCCAGACCTTGGCTGTCATTAATGGGGAGTTCAACCATGTATTAGCTCCTTGAATGTAGAAGCCCTATATTTCACATCTCTGTATTCACAGGACATTTCCCAGGACAGAGATGTGAGCATATTAGATGCTTGAGTATTGTTTGTGTAATAAGTCCCTGCCCAAGCTGTGCTCAAGGGGAGCTCTATTTCCTCAAGGCAAGGCAGTGACTGCAGTAGACACCAAAGCTTTATCCCCAGCTTGCTGGATTTCTCAGCAGTATATGTCATGATATAACCCAGTTGCTAAGAGCATGAGCTCTGAAGAGAGACTATAGACTTAAATCCCAGGTCCTGCACTTATAAACTATGTGAACTTGGGTCATTTACATAATTTGTAAAAAATCCCTATTTTCTCCATTTTGAAATTATGCATAATCGTGTCAGTTTCAAAGGGGGAAAGAAGAGTTAATACATGTACAGAAGAACATTCCTTGAAACATACCAAGAACTCAAAAATGTTGGCTACTTTATCATTACTGATCAATCTTCAAATTTTCCTCCCTTAACCTTTATGACACCTTTCTCAGATATATCTGGATTCCATCTCAGGTTTTCTTTCCTTGTCTTCCCAGACTCTTTTTGGACAAGCTTGAAAACTTCATGGCTTCAATTCTATCTATATGCTAATGATTCTCAAATCAAGACTGCTCTCTCTCTCTCTCTCTGTCTCCATGGAAAAATAAAGAACTGACAAACTGGTTTCTTCTACCATAGAACATTTAACTAGTTGCCTAAGGTTGTATCTATATATTGAAGTGTAATGCATTTTCATTTTGTATCCAAATAACACGTATATCATTGGAATAGAAACAAATGGAGTTTATAATAAAAGAACAGCTATCTCTTTCTACCTCTTCCAGAGCCTGCCACTAATGCTGTTCCTCAATTCATCAGTTTTTGTCATTATATATTGATTTCCTTGCCCTGATGAATGGAGATTTAGCTGGATAAATCACACCGTTTCTTCTCATCCTGCCTTTTATCAGAGTTTTGTAATTATCATTAATTAAATTATCAACATTTACATCATTTTGACTGTATAGATATTGTTTACGGATACATAAAGTAGTGCTTTCTGACAACATTCCTCACAATTTTTTTGTTTGCTTTCACAGCAGTTATTTTCTTGGATTTCTAACTACCTTTCTTTTTTCCCAGATTTATTGAGATATATTTGTTGAGAGATATTGACATATAGCATCATGTAAGTTTAAGGTGTACAATGCCATGATTGGTATACTTATATATTGCACCTATATGTGGTTATATATAACCACAATAAGGTTAAATAACACATCTATCAACTCACCTGGTTAATTGCCTTCCATTTCCTGATCTTGGAACCTGTTTGAGTTGTTCAGATTGTCAAGGATAGTACAAAATTTATTTTTTTTTCTTTTTAAAGTTTATTTGAGACTGACAGAGACAGTGCAAGTGGGAAGAGGCAGAGATAGAGAGGGAGAGAGAGAGAATCCCAAGGAAGCTCCATGCTGCCAGCGCAGAGCCCAATGCAAAACTCAAACATACAAAAGTGTGAGATTATGACCTTCCCCAAATTCAAGGTTTGGGAGCTTGAGCCACCCAGGCACCACAGTACAAAATTTCTTAAGTCACATTTTTCCTGTATGGGACTCTGCTAGAGCCACTTCTCCTCCTGCATCGTCCTGGAGCCTCTTCTTCTGAATCGTCCTGGACCAATTGTTCTATTAAGTGTATGGTACTGCAGAGCTGCCATTTTGCCATTTGCCAGAGAAGCACAGTCTCAGCCTAGAAATTCCTTCCCTCTGGTCCACCACCTTCCTGCCCCTGCTCAGAATATATGGTCCTTTTTTACAGTGTGCTCTTTCATTCTGTTGGAACAAAAACATCCAGTAACTTCCTAATAAAGGCAAATGTAATATGCATTTTCCATATTACCATATTTCTTAAAATGCTTTGTTCTAAGGTTTTGCTATTTTCCTAAGAGTCCGGTGTTGACATTGAGACATCTAATACCAATCTAATGCTATTTTCCATTGTTAAGAACCCAGTTATTTCCCTCTCTGGAAGATTTTAATATATTCTATTTGTCCTTGGTGTTCTGAAATATCACAATGATGTACAATGATTCTGGGTATATGTATTTATTTTCGTATTTCAAGATTTACTTAACTGTCCCATTAGCTGTGATTTCCATTCATATATTAAATGAGGTAATAACGCCTCAATGCCAAGATCTTGGTTTCTAATACCATTCTCCAATAAAAAGTACCAGGACTTCTTGGAGACACACCCTATCCATGCTGGTTCAGAGAATATACAATGTAAGCATCTTCTAGTGCAGAAAGTGAGGAGATGCTCAAAGAATAATCACAACAATGTGTGTATGCCAAAGGGACATAGAAGCCAACTGAAAGAATTCTCAGTGGCTGAGGTTGGAACATTTTGAGCAACAAAATAAATAACTCAGTAGTGGATTATAACCCAAAGTATAAAATAAATTACCATAAGTCTATACTGATATAAAATCAATGATTGAATGGAAAGATCAATAGACTAATCTCTCATGTATAAGAATTCAAAATAATTCACATACCTCCTCTGCTCACAAGGAATGGGAGCTCAACTCCCCACATTTAAGTGTGGGTTGCGTACAGGAACTTCTTCCAAACAGACAGGAAGAAGGAAAAAAGAATAAGTTTCTACTGGTGAGATCTGAGAAAGACCTGGGCCAGGTGATCAACATTAACATCAACACTAGTAAGTCATATCAACAGTGAGTACTCTTTTTTTTTAAATTTTTTTAATGTTTATTTATTTTTCAAGAGAGAGATTGACAGAGTGTGAGCAGGGGAAGGGCAGAGAGAGAGAGGAAGACACAGAATCTGAAAGAGACTCCAGGCTCTGAGCTGTCAGTGTAGAGCCTGACACGGGGCTCAAACCCACAAGCTGTGAGATCATGACCTGAGCCAAAGTCGGAGGCTAAACGACTGAGCCACCCAGGCACCCCAGTGTGTACTCTTGATACACGGTGGTAAGAATGACACTTGGTTTCTGTGTTTTTTCTTTTTTTTTTTTAATTTTTTTTTAATGTTTATTTATTTTTGAGACAGAGAGAGACAGAGCATGAATGGGGGAGGGTCAGAGAGAGGGAGACCCAGAATCTGGAACAGGCTCCAGGCTCTGAGCTGTCAGCACAGAGCCCAACGCGGGGCTTGAACTCACGGACCGCGAGATCATGACCTGAGCCGAAGTCGGCCGCTTAGAGCCACCCAGGCGCCCCCTGTGTTTTTTCTTTAAAAAACACCACAACTTTAATCTAATCAGAACAACATCTGAAAATTCCCACTGAGGGGCATTGTACAAAAATTACCTGACAAAATAACCAGTACAAGGTCGTCAAAAACAAGGAAAAGTCTGAGAAACTATTCCAGCCAGAGGAACCTAGGAAGACATGATAACAAAATGTAAGGTGGTAGTCGGATAGTATTCTGAAACAAAAAGAGGACATTTGGTAAAACTAAGGTATGTGAATAAAGGATGGACTTTTGTTCACTAAGAATATATAATAGATGTGTAGATGTTAGTTCATTAGTTTTAACACATGCACCAACTAATGTAAGATATTAATGACAGGGAAAACTGAATGTGAAATATAAGGGATTTACCTAGAATATGCTACTTTTTTCCTAAAGTAAAACATATTGTAAAATAAAAATGGGGTTTTTAGGGGCAATATAAAGCAGTATTGAAAATATGTGTCCATGAACATAGCATGTGGTGGGGGGGGGGGTCTTTACTCCAGGAGAGTGAGCAGTGAAGTTTTTTTTGAAAGACTCTTTAAAACCTTTGAAAATACCTCTTTCACTTTTTGTTTGCAGGCAGGTATCCATTTTCTTGAGTGAGGGTAAGGGGAAATGGTGGAAGGGTACATTTTCTTTATACAGATTTTCAAATATCATTCCTATTTCATACCAAATTTTCACAGTTATCTTTGGCATTTTGAAGTTCAGAGCATCTCTGAGCTTCTTTTATTTAATGTTTATTTATTTAAAAAAATTTTTTTAATGTTTATATATTTTTGAGACAGAGAGAGACAGAGCATGAACGGGGGAGGGTCAGAGAGAAAGACACACACAGAATCCAAAGCAGGCTCCAGGCTCTAAGCTGTCAGCATAGAGTCCCATGCGGGGCTCAAATTCATAGAGCGCGACATCATGACCTGAGCAGGGGTCGGACTCTCAACCGACTGAGCCACCCAGGTGCCCACTAAGCTTTGGTGGGGAAGATCAAGTCACACTTTTGCAGTTTTCCTGATAATGCTTACACAGGCTGTGAACTCCTCCAGCTTCTGTATTGCTTCTCTATCAGTTTTCTGTTTTCTAGAGGTTTTATTGTTGTTGTTTGTTTGTTTTACATATTTTGTCTCCTGGTAACCTTCATCCTTTGTTATGTGTCTGTGTGTTTCTCCTTCAGCATAATTTATTAGTGTGTTTTATCGGGGGCATGGGGAGGTGTTCATTATGGCATCTTGACTCTGCCTGACTTAGAAATCTGAAGTTATTTCTTTCAAATAGAATATCTCTTTTCTTCAATAAATCTTATTTTTAAAGTCTGTGCAATTTTAGAACTACATTGTAAAGTCTTCACAGAAAAAGGAGGAACTTTATACCAGGAATACTTTCTGATTTTCTCTGTTGTGGGAGGTGGTCAAGTTGATTGTTAAGGTTGAAAATCAAGGTACTTGCTCAATCTCACCTTAAAGACAAAGGGTGGTCAGTTACGAGTTCTATGTGCAATACATATGTCTACCTTTAAATCAATGGGCCCAGCCCCTTACCTAAGTCCACCTACCTCCTTCTTCAGGAGATAAATATACCAAAAATTTGCTTATCAGGGGCATTTTAAAAATTTTCCCAACTCAGGAAATAGGAAGAGAGGTTGACACATTTTCCAGTTAAATAGCTAAGGCTTCTGTTCTACCAGCATCAATCAGCAAAGTTACTCTTTTGAACTTTACATAATGAGTGAGGTTTTTTTCTGCCCTTCATTTTAGAACATTGGTGATATGAGTTTAAGCATAGATAGTGATTCTCAATGAGGCAGTAAGCAATTCTTCACTCCTACATTCAAGAGGTTTCAAAATCATCTGAATGGCATCTACTAAACTACACATCCCTTTTACTGAAATGTTTATATATTTCCTTGAGGGTACATCTCACTTTTCCGACTCCAGGAAATAATCACTGTCTTTCTGTGAACCATGCTTATTGGTGGTGAATAGCACCCTTCAGATGATGTATCCATGAGCAACTGATAAACACAAGTAGCTCCAGAGTGATAATCACTGTAATCACATACAAAAAAATTAGTACTATAAATATTATATAAAAACAGTTTTTTCTTCATTAGTAAAATAGAAATAATAATGTGTAACATAGGATTATCATGTTAAATGATACACTGAATATAGAGTGTCTGGCATGTAAATGATTAATACACATTAGCTAGTATTACTAATTTTTTTTTACGAAAAAAGATGGAAACCCACAAACATAAACAGATATAAACATTGGAATATATCATATATTTCAGTTCAACAAATATTTACCAAGTAACATCGATGTACTAAGGATATAAGGTAAATAAGATATTGCTTTCTCAAGATAATTGCATTCCATGTAAGAGAACCTTTCATAGAAGGATGGTCATAATTTAGTATTATATAGTACATGGGTTGCTAGATGTATGCATAGGGTGCTTTAGCAGAAAAGAGAAGAGGAGAATAATTTAGCTGGGGTGGAAGCATGAATTTAGGAAAGATATTTAGGTGGAGATAATGTCTACACTTGGTGTTGCATACAGGTTAGGGCCTGAGTACTAGGAGGCAGAGTAGGAACATAGCATTGAAATAAGATGAAACAGGCATGCACACACTAGTATTGCATTTGTTTTGTTTTGTTTTTATTTGTTTTATTGTTTTAATTGTTTTATTGTTTTAATTCAGCAGTCAGTATTTGTGAAAGACATGGAAGATCATATAAAGAGCTATTTTAACTGGAGGAGCAGAAATCTGACTTTCAAGAACAAAGTGTAAAGGCTTTTTTAGTCTGTTTTTATATTTAGTATCTTAAAAACATTGAATTTTCTCCGACATTGAGTCATCATTCTCAGTAATTTGGGGGAAACTCCTTTGAGAAACCTTAAATTTCATCACCTTTTGAATCTTTTAAAACTACTTATTCAAGCCATTGAATTATTTAAATATGCAAATAAGTGAATTTCCACAATATTCTTCTCTGGCTTCGTCTTTCATTTTCTTATTTTGTAGATCTGCCTTCATCTTACCCTTCTCAATTCCATCCTAGTGTGCTAGCCCAATAGCCCCTATTCAAATTTCATTTGCTTCTCTTCCTCCTCTGGATTGCAGTGAGCCCTGTACTCATTGACAATGTACAGACCTCTACTTTCTGTAACTCTGTTAATTCTCTCACTGCTTCTCCACAACTTCCTACTGTTTATTCCCTGCTGGTCATCAATCCTGTTTAATATCCACTGTCTGCTTTCTTTGATGCTAGAAGTCAAGGCACTGATGGTGAAAAGCATTAGACTATCCATTAAGTTTGCCTCATGTGTAATACCCACTGCTTTCTTTGATGCTAGAAGTCAAGGCACTGATGGTCAAAAGCATTAGACTATCCATTAGGTTTGCCACAAATGCATTGCATGTTGCATTACATTGTGGATATTTAATGTTAAGCATGACAAATTTTGACTTTTCTACTAAACTTATTTTACTGAAGATCACTGTTTTTTATTACTCGTTGAAAACCCAGCAAAATCTTTCATAGTAAAAGCTAACAAAATCATTGTACATATGGTCACTTTCAACTTTAAGCCTATGTTAAATATACATGCTTCTAATTTGCTAAGACCCTCCATCTATTCTATTGAATTCTTTCATATTTGCTGACCCTTGTCCTTGGCTACCTACCACATACATATATAAGTATGTTCAAATTCAATGAAGAGTTTTTTATCCAGAAAGTAAAGACTTTCCCAGAAAAAAAAACTAAAAAAGTTCATGACCACTAAACCAGCCCTGTAAGAAATTTAAGGGAGACTCTGAGTGGAGAAAAAAAAAATACCAAAAGCAACAAAGACTAGAAAGGACTGGAGAACATCACCAGAAACACTAACTCTACAGGCAACTCATGGCACTAAATCCATATCTTTCATAATTATTTTAAATGTAGGTGGACTAAATGTTCTAATCAAAAGACACAGTGTAACAGAATGGATTAAAAAACAAGACCTATCTATATGCTGCCTACAAGAGACTCATTTTAGACCTAAAGACACTTGCAGATTGAAAGTAAGGGGATGGAGAACTATCTATAATGCTAATGGACGTCAAAAGAAAGCTGGAGTAGCGTTACTTATATCAGACAAACTAATTTTAAAACAAAAAATGTAACAAGAGATAATGAAGGGCATTATATCATACTTAAGGGGTCTATCCACCAGGAATATTATAAATATTTATGCCTCCAACTTGAAAGCACCTAAATATATAAATCAATTAATCATGAATATAAACCCATTGACAATAATACCATAATAGTAGGAAATTTTAACACACACTTACAACAATGGACAGATCAAGTAAGCCAAAAATCGACAAGGAAACAATGGCTTTGAATGACACACTGGACTGGATGGACTTAACAGATATAACATTTCATCCTAAAGCAGCAGAATACTCATTCTTCTCAAGCACACATGGAATATTCTCCAGAATAGGTCACATACTGGGGTCACAAATCAGCCCTTAAATATATTGATATCATACCATGAATATTTTTAAACCACAACTCTATGAAACTTGAAGTCAACCACAAAAAAAAATGTAGAAAGACCATGAATATTTGGAAATGAAAGAACATCCTACTAAGCAATGAACGGGTTAACCAAGAAATTAAAGAGATACTATCCTCTATCCTGAGGGATAGAGTCCTCATGAATGGGATTATTGCCCTTATAAAAGAAACCCACACAGCTCCCCTGCCTTTTCTACCTTGTGATGATACAGTGAGAAATTGAGAGTCTGATATCCAGAAGAAGGTGTTTATCAGTATGCAACCATTCTAACACCCTGATCTTAGGCTTCCAGTCTCAGATCTATGAGAAATAAGAGTTTATTGTTAATAAGATATGAGGGGCGCCTGGGTGGCGCAGTTGGTTAAGCGTCCGACTTCAGCCAGGTCACGATCTCGCGGTCCGTGAGTTCGAGCCCCGCGTCAGGCTCTGGGCTGATGGCTCGGAGCCTGGAGCCTGTTTCCGATTCTGTGTCTCCCTCTCTCTCTGCCCCTCCCCCGTTCATGCTCTGTCTCTCTCTGTCCCAAAAATAAATAAACGTTGAAAAAAAAAATTAAAAAAAATAAGATATGAGTATGTGGTATTTTGTTATAGCATCCTGATAGACTGAGACACTTATAAAAGGCACAGTGTGCTTTACACAGTCTGAAGATAGAGAAAACATCAGAACTAGACTCAAATACAACAGAGATACTGAAATTATCAGACCAAGAATTTAAAATAACTATAATTAATATGCTAAGTGTTCCAACAACAAAAGTAGATAACATGCAAAAACATCATTAATGTGAATGGAGAGATGAAAATTCTAAGAAAGAATCAAAGGAAACGGTATAAATAATAATAAATAGTAAATAAATAAATAACATTTAAAAGAATAACATAAAAGCAGAATGCTTTTGATGGGCTGGTAAATAGATTGGACTCAGCCAAGGAAAGAATCAGTGAGCTTGAAGATAGGTCAACAAAACTTCCCAAAATGAATGCAACAAGAAAAAAAGAATGAACAAGGAAACAAACAGAGTATCCAAGAAAATGGCTGGGCAATTACAAAAGGTATACGATTTTCATAATGTAAATACCAAGAGGAAAAGAAAGAGAAAAGAATTGAAGATATTTTAGAGGTACTAATGACAGACTTGTTCAAAATTAATGACAGATACAAACCCCACAGATCCAAGAAGCTCAGAGAAAATTAAATAAATATCAAAAAACTAACCAGGGCATATCATGTTCAAACTGTAGAATATAGACAGTGAGAAAATCTTGAAAGAAGCCAGGGGTGATCAGGGAATGCCTTACCTACAGAGAAGCAAGAATAAAGATTAGATTGGACTTCAACAAGAGAGTAGAATGAAATAAACAAAAATGATACTTTGGAATAAACCTAACCAGAGAGGTAAAAGATCTATACACTGAAAACTATAGAAAGCTTTTAAAAGGAATTGAAAACACACAAAAAATGGAAAACTATTCCATGCTCATGGATTGGAAGAACAAATATTGTTAAAATGTTGATACTATGCAAAGCAATCTACGTATTCAATGCAATCCTTATCAAAATAACACCAGTATTCTTCACAGAGATACAAAAAACAATTCTAAAATTTGTATGGAACCAGAAAAGATCCTGAATAGACAAAGTAATGTTGAAAAAGAAAAATAAAGCTGGAGGCATTACAATTCCAGACTTCAAGCTGTATTACAAAGTTGTAATCATCAAGATGGTATGGTACTGGCAGAAAAACCAGTACCAAAAAATAGAGAACCCAGAAATAGACCCACAGATGTATGACCAACTAATTTGTGACAAAGCAGGAAAGAATATCCAATGGAAAAAAGACAAGTCTGGTGTTGGGAAAGCTGGACAGCGACATGCAGAAGAATGAACCTGGACTACTATCTTACACTATACACAAAATTAAACTCAAAATGGATGAAAGACCTAAATGTAAGACAGGAAACCATCTAAATCCTAGAGTAAAAAACAAGAAACAACCTCTTTGACCTTGGCCAGAACAATTTCTTACTTGACATATCTCCAGAAGCAAGGGAAACAAAAGCAAAAATGAACTATTGAGACCTCATCAAGATAAAAAGCTTCTGCATGACAAAAGAAACAACCAGCAAAACTAAAAGGCAACCAACAGAATGGGAGAAGATATTTGCAAATGACATATCAGATAAAAGGATTAGTATCCAAATCTATAAAAAACCTTATCAAACCCAACACCCAAAAAACAAATGATCCAGTGAAGAAATGGACAGAAGTCATGAACGGACATTTTTCCAAAGAAGACATCCAGATGGCCAACTGACACATGAAAAGATGCCCCACATTACTCATCATCAAATCAAATCAAAACCACAATGAGAAGGCACTTCACAACTGTCAGAATGGCTAAAATTGACAACTCAGGCAACAAGAAGTTTTGGTGAAGATGCAGAGAAAGGGGAACCTTTTTTGCACTTCTGGTGTGAATGCAAACTGGTGCAACCACTCTGGAAAACAGCATGGAGGCTCCTCAAAAAATTAAAAATAGAACTATCCTATGACCCAGCACTTGTACTACTACATATTTCTCCAAAGAATACCAAAGTGCTGATTCGAAGGGGCACATGCATCCCAATGTTTATAGCAACACTATTGACAATAGCCAAAATATGGAAAGAGCCCAAATGTCCATTGAGTAATGAATGGATAAAGCAGATGTGGTACACACACACACACACACACACACACACACACACACACAATGGAATATTACTCACTAACCAAAAGAATGAAATCTTACCATTTGTAACAATGTGGATGGAACTAGAGTGTATTATGCTAAGCGAAATAAGTCAGTCAGAGAAAGACAAATATCATACGATTTCACTCATATGTGGAATTTAAGAAACAAAACAGATGAACGTAGGTGAGGGGAATCAAACATAAGATAAAAACAGAGGAAGACAAACCATAAGAGACTCTTAAATACAGAAAACAAACTGAAGGTTGCTGGAGGGATATTGGGTGGGGGGATGGGCTAAATGGGTGATGGGCATTAAAGGAGGGCACTTGTTGGGAAGAGCACTAGATGTTGTATGTAAGTGATGGATCACTAAATTCTACTCCTAAAATCATTATTACACTATATGTTAACTAAGTTGGATTTAGATAAAAATTTAAAAAAATTTTTTAACGTTTATTTATTTTTGAGACAGAGAGAGACAGAGCATGAATGGGGGAAGGTCAGAGAGAGGGAGACACAGAATCCGAAACAGACTCCAGGCTCTGAGCTGTCAGCAGAGAGCCCGACACGGGGCTCGAACTCACGGACCGTGAGATCATGACCTGAGCCGAAGTCGGCTGCCCAACCGACTAAGTCACCCAGGCGCCCCTAGATAAAAATTTTTAAAAAGTGATACTTTGTTGTTGACTTATACATTTTAAGAATTGTTATGTTTGGGGGCACCTGGGTGGCTCAGTCGGTTAAGTGTCTGACTTCAGCTCAGATCATTATCTCACAGTCTGTGAGTTTGAGCCCTGCATCAGGCTCTCTACTGTCAGCAGAAAGCCTGCTTCAAATCTTCTGATCCCCCTCTCTCTCTGCCCCTTCCTAGCTCATGCCCTCTCTCTCTCAAATATAAACATTTTAAAAATTAAAAAAAAGAATTGTTATGTTTTATTGGTGAACTTTATTATGTGATGTTCCTTTTTAGCCCTGATAATCTTTTTTTCTGAATTCACCTTAAAGTGAATACTGAAATTTATGCTGAAATAACATTTCACTGTTCTTTTTATTAGTGCTAGCATGGTAGATCTTTCTCCATTTCTTTACTTTAACCTGTCTTTATATTTAAAGTGAGTTTTGGGGGGGACACATATAGTTAGATATCATTTTCATCCATTCCGACAATTTCTGTCTTTTGACTGGTACATTTGGACCACTGATGTTTAAAGTGATTATTGATGAAGTTGAATTAGAATCTACCATATTTAAAAGCTTTCTATTTGGTGCATTTTTCTTTGTTTTCCTTTATCCCCTCCATTCTTTGTTTTTTCTGATTTTGATTAAACATTAATATTACTCCATTTTATGTCCTCTTTCAACATACCTATTATAGTTCTTTAAGAATACTTCTTCAATCAGTTGTTGTCTGAGCTTCAAATACACATTTTAAAGTAACCTATGTCCACCTTCAAATAACACTATACCATTTTACTTTTAATACTGTTATCTTATATGAGTATTTCCAATTTTCCCTCCCATGTAATATGAGGTTGTTGTCATCTATTTCACTTATTCATATTCTCTAATTATCAAACACATTGTTACTATTCTTACTTTTAAAAATTATCTTTAAAATCAGTTAACTGACCTGCATTATTTTCCTTCATCTGAAAAACTTCTTTTAACATTTCTTGCCCTGCTATTGATAAGTTTCCTTGGATTTTGCTTGTCCAAAAAAGTCTTTAATTCTCCTTCAATTTTGAAGAATAATTGTATTTTCATAGAAATCTAGGTCAGAGAGATTTTTAACATTAAAATATTTAAGTTGAATATTTTACTGCATGTTCATCTTGCTTGCATGGTTTCTGATGGGAGATCTGATCCTTGTCCACTGTAAGATATTTTCTCCTACCTCTTCAAGATTTTCTGTCTTTGGTTTTCTACAGGTTGAATAGGATATGCTTAGGTATAGACTTTTTGTTACTTATCCTGCTCCTTTTTAGAGCTTTCTGGATCTGTGGTTTAGAGTCTGACACTAAGTTAGGAAAAAAAAAATTTAAGTGAAGTAGAATTGACGTACAATGTTACATTAGTTTCAATTTTAAGTCTAGGATAATTCTTATCCATTATTACTTTTGACATTTCTTGTTTTCCATTCTCTCTTCTCTTCTGGCATTCCAATTATGTGTATGTTATACACCCACAGTTCTTGGATGCTTTGTTCTGTTTTTAATCATTTTTTTTCCCCTTGGCCTCTCAGTTTGGTATGTTTTTGTCGTCCCATATTCAAGTTCACTGCTGATTTCATCAGCTCTGTTCAGTCTAACAACAAAAGACAGTATAATTTCTGCTGAAACACCATTTATTCTAGCATTTCCTTTTGATTCTTTTTTGGGGGGTTTCCTCCTCTCTGCTTACATCCCCCATCAGTCTACATTTTCTATTATATATCTATATATTATATATCTATATATCTATAATATCCTCACAGGTTTTTTTCATATCTGAGTCTGGTTCTAAAGCTTGTTTGTCTCTTCAGACTGTGCTTTCCCTTGACTTTTAGCATGACTTGTAATTTTTTGTTGTTCTTGAAAGCTGGGCACAATATACCAGGTAATAGCTTTTTTGGTAAATAGGTCTCTGTTATGAGGTTTGATGTAAATCTGGCTAAGAGTTGTAGTAGCTGTAGGTGCCAGAGGTTTCAGATTCTTCCAGTGACCTTGTTTGTGTCTGTATTATCCTAGGTCTTTTCTAGGAAATCATTCTTAGTTAAGGCTTGCATCTTGCAGCTCTTTTGGTTGCCATCTGCCTTTAGTATACTGGAATCTTCTTGCATGGAGACAATATGTGGGAAATGAGAAACATTTATATAGCATCGTGGCTAAATATCAGTTTTAGTGGTTCTGTGACTTTTGCAAGTGTTTCTTAGACTTTTTATCCCTAGATGAGACTGGAAGTCTAAAAGGGGCTGGGATCAGGGAAAGTCCCTTTTCCAGGTTTAATGAGAAAATGGTAAGTTCTTTTCTCCTACAGAGTAATTTTTTTTTATTGAGAATTTTCTAATTTTATTTTGCAGTGTTGTTCTTCCTCTATTTGGGGAGAGATAAGAAGGGATTTTTCTTAAGTATTCATTGTGAGAACTTGGGCTTGCTGGGAGTAAAACCCAAAAAGTATGGAAAGCCTCCCTAAGGTGGTGGCCCCAACACTTTCTTATTTGTCCACATTCAGCCTCCTGTAGTACAACAAAATTACCATGTTTGACTTCCTAGAAACTTATAACTTCTGCTGCTTCTGTTCAGAGAAAGTAGATCTCAGCGGTAACTCTGCATTTTTCAGTCTTTACAGATTTGGGGGTAGTGGTGTGACCTTAAGCTCAGTTCCCAGATGGGTCCAAGAAAAGTTGTTGATTTTCATTTTGTTCAGAATTTTTCTTATTTTATGGGCAAAGTTAACCTCTTCCAAGTTCTTTACATTTTGAGTTAATTTTTGCACATGGTATAAGATAGTAGTCTAGTTTTATTTTGTGTGTGTGTGTGAGTGTCTAATTTTCAAACATCATTTATTAAAAAGTCTGTCCCTTCTTCATTATATATTCTTGTATCCTTTGTTGTAAGTTAATTGACCATGTATATATGGGTTTATTTCTGAGCTTTCCATTGTGTTCCACTGATATGTGTGTCTGTTTTCTGCCAGTACAATACTGTTTTGATTATGATAACTTTGTAACATAATTTGAAGTGAAAAAAAAAACACAACAATATAAAACACTTACAAGGTTGTGGTACTACAGGAACTCTCATTAACTTTTGCAAGGAGTGTAAAATGGTACAGTGACCTTGGAAAATTTGGTGATTTCTTACAAAAATAAACATACTCTTCTTACCATAAAACCCTGCAGTGGTACTTCTTAGTAATTAGTCAAATGAGTCAAAAACTTCTGTCCACACACATCCATCTTGATGTATTCAATAAACACTTGACTATTTATTGCAGCTTTATTCATAATTGCCCCAAACTGGAAGATTTTATACTACATACCAACTATATGACATCTGGAAAAGACAAAACTATGGAGAAAATACAAAGTTTGGTGGTTGTCAGAGTTTGGGAAAGGAGGGCAGGAGAGATATATAAATATAGTGCAGGGTAATTTTAGGACAGCTAAATTATTCTGTATGATGTTGGAATGACAGATTTATGATTATTATGTGTTTGTGAAAACCCACAGAATATAACATCACAAAGAGCAAACTCCAATGTATATTAAGGACTTCAGTTAATAATTTATCAATACTTATTTGTAAATTGTAATAAAGTGCCCCACCAGAGGAAAAATATTAAAATAGAAAAATTGTATGCAGGCACATGAGTATAATTGAAAATATTTTTTTATTTTGTAAATAAAGGAAATGCTACAGTAGGCTTGCTCTAGTTTGAATGATTGTGAAAACATCACATAACCTGCAAATCTTTGCTTACTAAGAAAACTAGACTGGGTTTCTGTGAAAATTTTAAATTATTGAAAATGTCAAACAGTGATATCATTTTCACCTAAAAAGGGATCTTATAAAAATATTCTCTGGAGAACCTGAACTGAGACAACTGGTTTTGTCTAGAATATCAAAGAACATTCACTGTGGGTGGGACTTAGAAGGAGGCAGGAGATCCTCCTCCTCCATGTTCTTTTTTCCCTTCCTCTAGCTGAATGCAGAGGACCAGAAGTACAACCATTATCTGGGCATAACCTGAATGCCTGAAGGAGAACCCACTGCCAACCAGTCACCACCCTGTCAGTGTATGATACATGAGACATACAATTCTATTGAATTTGAGCCATTTGCATTTTGGGTCTATTTATCAGAACTGTATTGTTGATACTAATATAAGTGGCATGGAGGGGTTCAGATTCCACTCTCATCCAGGGAGGATGAGAGTGTGTCAGTGGGGGAAGAGTGACATTTTGTGTCTGTTGAATTGAGAACAGATGTTAAATGTTGTATATTTTCCAGGACTTCTGGCCCTGTCACAATTGAAAAAGTTCCTATCCATAAAAGTTTGTGTTTAGACTTTAAAATAAACAACAGCTATTAACCAGTCCACTGCAACGGATGGTATTCTGAGATGTAATTGTTCCCAAACATTGGCTTAGTCTTCTTCAATTATCTCTTCCACACAGGAGCTTACCTTCTCTTCCTCTGCCCAAACTTCCCATCAAAGAGCACTTGCCTTCCTTCAATACTTCTAATTAATGTTATCTCAGAGTCTCCGGTGGGTAGTTTATTGCTGAAAAATTCTTTTCTTGTTACTGAAATACAGTTAACCTAAGGAGATTAAAGGCCAATGCCTGTGGTCACACAGCTATGTGATTGAGCACCTGGTTCCTGGCTTGAGAAACTAATACAAGATTGGATTGGAGTCGAACTTAGATAAAAGACCACCTGTTTATGTGGTTTCTGTAAACATTTGCTTTCATAGGCATATTGTCTGAGATTTTCTTATGTTCTTTCCTTTGCCCTGCTCTAGGAGAATTTAATGCTTGTCCTCAGGGGGTTTATTTGCCATCTCTCATAGGCATACTTAGAATAACAAGTAAAAGTTGTATACATAGCTTTTTGATTTAAAAAAATCTAATAAAGTAAATAATATTTTTATTCAAGTATTTGAAATGTTGCAGTTTATGCACAGTAGAAAATGTGGCGCTTTAACTTTTGATAGAAATGAGTTCATGCAGAACTATTAAGATGTGTTTCCAAAATAACCAATGTGTGCACTGACTGCATGAATACATAGTCTCGTATAGAATAAGACTAGTCTTCTTTTTCTGTCATGATTTTTATTTAGGTAATGAGAGTAATTATTCTATCATTAGGTACGATTATCACATTTATTCTAATATTTTTGTTACTTGATTTAGTTGTTGAGAATATATCTTAAATAATTCAGAGAAGGGTAATATCTCTCTCTGTCTCTCTGTTCTCTCTGTATCTCTCTGTCTTTCTGTCTCTCTCTCTCTCTCTCTCTCTATATATATATATATAACTACCTATCAGTCACCAAATATTTAATGAGAAGGCCTATTATGAGAGGAACAGGATGAGGATGTTTGAAGACCTCTGGGATGGATAAAATAGCTATGAAGGCATAAAGAGATTTAATACATAAGTTAGATACTTGAAAAATAGTTGAAATGGTGAAAGCATAGGGTTCCAGACTTAGTATCCAAAATTTACTACTAGAAGAACATCCCAAAACTGCCTTGCCACATGAGCCTCTATCTCCACCACAAGCAGGGATCTGAGGATCATGAAACTGCTGTGGCAACTACTGCCACCAAGATTATACCCAAATCCAGGTATAGTTCCAGGTCCAGTTGTACTGCTAGTAAAGCACACCATGGGTGTCTCATATCCTAGAATTTGTCATTTCTATCTATGTCTACATCTATATCTATACCTATACGTATACCTATACTTATACCTATATCTATCTATCTACATCTGTCTATCATCTATCTATCTATCTATCTATCATTTATCTATAGGCAAGAGAGTGCATGGTAGTGTCATTAACTGAAATAGGAAGTAACAAAACATGGCGCTTCATTGGGCATAATGAGTTTATAATATTTATTGGACATCCAGGTAGATAGACAAGGAGAAGTGGAATTGAAACTTAAAAGAACATTTTGGAATAGACCTAAAAATTCAGGAACAAGTGGCATATAGATGGCAGCTGTAGCAAAAAGAATGGATGGAATTGTGTAGGAGAGAGTGCAAAATAAGAAGAGCCTGTGATAAAACCCAGACAATTTGAGATATTAAAAGATTTGGCCAAAATGGAAATTCCTTTTAAAAATGAGATGCAGAAGATAGCAGAACACCATGGAAGTTTTTTTGCATCTTGCATCCATGAAATACAGCCAGATCAACACTAAACCATCCTGCACACCTGGAAAACTGATTTGAGGATTAACACAACAATCTGCACAACCTGAACCACAGAACTCAGCAGGTTCATGGCATAGACAGGTGAGCTGGAGGAGAGAGAAGCCGCGGAGGCAAGGAGCTGTTTTTCTTGTGGAGAGAAGACAGAGATAGGGGGAGGCTATGGGAAAAGCACCCCCCCCCAAAAAAAAAGCAGCTGGAGAGAAAGTGGAAAAGTGGAAATAGTCACAGGGACTGAACTAAAAAGGGAGAAAGGAGAGTGTTTAATTCCACTGAGACTCTATAAACAGGGGAGCTCAGAGTTTGAAACTCTGCAGCTTGTTTCCAGGTGGTGCTCTGGTGGGAAGGGTGAATCCCCAGGAGCAGAGTGAAGTCCAGAGGTCCTGGGGTCACAAGGATGAGGCAGTTCTCCTGGTGGGAGGATATTTGGTAGAGGCTGTGCAGCATCCCTACAGGCAAAGGTGCCTGCAGACCCCAGAGAACAACCACACTCTCTGGTGTTAGAACAAGGTCTCTAAGGGTGAAGCCTGGTGCCAGATGTGTATTGAGATTTTCCATAATCCCTGAAAAGCTGCTGCTACACAATTGCATGAACATTTTCTGGGGCAGGATGGTACCCAGCCACAGACTCTGGGCATTAGCAGCAGTACGGTCCCACGAAAGTTCCTGGGTATGGGCAGCACCCAACCATTGCTCAGTGAGACACTCGCCCAGAAGATCTGAGTGGGAGAAAGCCACAGTCCCTCAGAAGTGACGAGCTGGGAAACATACCCACAACTGAGATAAAACTCAGGAGTGGGGAGCCACCTGGCAATCTGACAGCTTGGTCACAGAAAGTGTAAAAGTAGGGGGTGGCCAGAAGCCAGAGACAAAAGACAGGTGATCAGGGAGAACAGAGTTCTGATACTAGAGACTGGGTAGCTAGGTGATGCCATGTTCACCCCTCCCACGCATGCGCATACGCACCTACAAGTCCACAACAATCCACCCCTGTAAGCTAAGAAGCACCATTTAGTGGAAGGGAGCCATTACACTAAGCCCCGCCCAACTGAGCCAACCTCACTCTTCAGGAACACCACAGGTCTGCCTGCTTGGTTTATGGACTATACTGTGCTTCATAGTTTGACTTCAAGGGGAAAACAATGTAATTTCAATCATATTTCAGTCTGATCATTGGCCCATCTTTTTGATTTTTCTCTTTTTCATTTCTTTTTTTTTTCTTGAACACAGAAGGAGAAATATTATTTTTATGTTCAATTTTTATTAAAAATATTTTTCTTTAATTTCTTTCTATTTTATTTTCAATTTTTGTAAATTTTTCAAATTCAATTTTACTTCCATCATTTCATTTTATTCTATTTCATTGTATTCATTTTTTCAGATTTTCAAACATTTTCCTTTTGTTCCCCCCTTTTTTCTCTAATCTTTCAAATTAAAAATAGACCTATCCTATGACCCAGCAATATCACTGCTAGGAATTACCCAAGGGATACAGAAGTGCCGATTCATAGGGACACTTGCACCCCAATGTTTATATCAGCACTTTCAACAATAGCCAAATTATGGAAAGAGCCTAAATGTCCATCAACTGAAAAACAGATAAAGAAGATGTGGTTTATATACACAACGGAATACTACTTGACAATGAGAAAGAATGAAATCTGGCCATTTGTAGCAACATGGATGGAACTGGAGGGTATTATGCTAAGTGAAATAAGTCAGTCAGAGAAAGACAAACACATTATGTTTTCACTCATATGTGGATCCTGAGAAACTTAATAGAGAACCATGGGTGAGGGGACAGGGGGAAAAAGTTACAGAGAGGAAGAAAGGCAAATGATAAGAAACAGTTAAATACTCAGAACAAACTGAGGGTTAAAGGGGGGTGGGGAAGAGGGGAAAGTGGGTGATTGGCATTGAGGAGGGCACCTATTGGGATGAGCACTGGGTGTTGTATGGAAACCAATTTGATATTAAATTATATTTAATATAAAAAATAAAATAAAAAGAATGGATTATAGCTGAAAGCTGTAAGATGCAGACTCTAGCTAAGGAGGAGTTTCTAGGGAAGCCAAAAGCAACACAGGAGATTTAAAAAAAAGATGAAAAAAAAGTAATTTGGACACTCTGGCATCTGCAACTACGAGAAATATGAAATACAGCCCAATCGTAGCCATATTAACATAAAACCTCATAATAAAGGGCTTTTTATCTCAATTTCTATTATCTGACTTTTTAATAAAAAGTTAGAAGGCATGCTAAAGAGGCAAGAAAAAGCCATCTAGAAAGACAAAACAAGCATCTGAACCAGACTTAGATATGAAACAAATTTTGAAATGATCATTCAGGGAATTTAAACTAAGTATGATTAATATATTAAGGACTCTAATGGAAAAATTAGACAGCATGTAAGAACAGACAGGTAACATAAGCACAGAGATAGAAATCCTAAGAAGGTATCAAAAGAAAATGATAGAAATTAATGAAGAAAGTCTTGAAGGTAGGTCAATAGAAATACCCTGAAATGAGAAGAAAGAGAAAAAAGAATGTTATACCTTTCAAAAGGTATAAAAAAAACCCAAACACATGATTGTAATATCAGAAGGAGATGAAAGCAAGTATAAAAGAGAAGAAATATTTGAAGTAATAATGGCCCAGAATTTCACAAAATCCATAACAGACTCCAAAACAGAGATCCAAGAATCATAGATAACACCAAGCAGAATAAATACCAAAAAGAAGTGATGGAGAGTAGATAGAATGGGGTCTCTGGATATGGCAGTGAACCAGATTACAAGGGAAGTCCTAGACATGAGCATAAGGGTTGGAGGACAGGACATGGTATGGATCCAGGAGCTTTGGTTGGTGTTGAACAGTCCAGATAGGATCAATCTTGTTTCCTCCATATCCTCCCCTCTCCACTCCTCACTCCCTTACTCCTCCTTCTCCTCCCATTCCCCTCTCTTCCTCCCTTTCTCCCCCTCCTTTTCTGCTTCCTTCTCCCCCCCTTTCTCCTCCCTCTCTTCCTCCCTCCTCCTCACCCCTTCTTCTCCTTCCTCTTCTTTCCAGCTTTTCTCCACCTTCTCTTCCTTTCCCTCTTCCTCCTTCTTCTTTGGTAATGAAGAAATAATACCTGATCATGTTGTCAGGTTTAAGAAAAAGGTTTAGTTTTGGGGGGCCAACATGGCAGAGAAGTAGGGGGATCCAAAAATCCCTCATCTCTTAAACAAAGCAGTGTTGAAGCAAAAAGACTTTGAACCCCAAGAGTCTGGGAGGAAAAGAGACTAAGTCACTTCCAGGGACCCACCTGATGGACCATAGATTCATGATTGTGAACTGGGAGGTAAAAAACAAATGGAGGGGAAGGAATCCCCTTCTACAGAGAGACAAAGGGAAGAGAAAGAGAGGCTGGGGAAGCATAGGATGGTATCTGGACAAGACAAAAACCAGGGACCAAGACAGAGAAAGATCCAGTCTCTAACTGAGGGGCTTTCTCTGGATGGTGGGTGGTTGCCCTGATCATGCACCTGGGGAGGAGGGGAGCTAGCCCTGGGCTTGATGGTTAGGTCAGGGGTGCAGTCTACAGTAGGAGAAAGCAATATCCTCCCTGGGGTGCTGTGAGAACAGGGTTTGTGTCCACTCAAAAGACAAAACTGCCGGGTTTGCCAGCTGGGGACCATATATCGGCGGTGTGGAGAGGCACTCCCCCAGTACTGGGGCACATGAAGAGGGAGTTTGAATCCCAGCCAAATGCCAGGGCATGGGAGTCAGCAGAGTGAGACAAACCACCTTGTTTGTGCCCTTGACACAGTGAGGACAGTTTGAACAGAGTGGTTTGGGACACCTGGTCCATGGAGGAGAGACTGGGGTGTCACCACTTTTCTCCCCATCACCAACAAAGTGGGGCTTCAGGGAACAGACAGCAGGCCCACAGGCAGAGGCAGGACCTGCCTACACCAAACCACACCCCTCCGCACCTAGTAACCGGGTATCTACTGGAGCAGGATTGACCCTGAGGAACCAGACAGCCTCTCCTCCAGACCAACGTTGTTGTATTGCCTGATTTAATTATCAGACAATTCTTTTTGTGTAGATATATTCTTCCTTCCTTTTCTCCTTCTTATCTCTTCTCTCCTCTAGTCAGGTTACTCTGGTTGTTGGTTTGTTTAAGCAGACATATTTAATCCATTCCCTTGATATATGTTCTATAACTCCTTCTTTATTTTCCTTTCTCTCTCTCTGGATTAAGCCATACCATTTCTCTGTCTGGTCAATTTTATTTTCTCTTATTTTTCCCTGCCTCCTTCTTTATTTTCCTTACTCTCACTCTGGATTAAGCCATATAGTTTCTTTGTTTGGTCAATTTTATCTTCTTTTCTTTTTCCCCACCTTCTTCTTTATTTTCCATTCTCTCTCTCTGGAATAAGCCATATAGTTTCTCTGTCTGACAACTTTATCTTCTTTTCTTTTTCTCTGCGTTCTTCTTTATTTTCCTTTCTTTCTCTCTGGATTAACCCATATAATTTCTCGGCCTGGTCAATTTTTATTTTTTTATTTCCCCCCACCCCCTGTCATTTCCCTCTTTCTATGTGATAAGGCCTCTTCCATCAGTACTGCCTCCACCCTATTGTTTACTTGTAGCTGGTGTTTCTGTTTTTGTTTTTGTTTTAGTTTGTGTGTTTATGTGGTTTTGTTTTATTGTTTTTTTGTTTGTCTGTTTCTTTTCCTATGCTTGAAAAAAGCATAGAAGACAGCAGAGAATCTATTGGTACAGAGATCAAGGACCAAAAATAGTCATGATGATTTAAGAAATGGTGTAAATGAGGTGAAAAATAAACTAGAGGTGGTGACAGTGAGGATTGAAGAGGCAGAGGGGAGAATAGGTGAAATAGAAGATAAAATTATGGAAAAAGATGAGGCTAAGAAAAAGATATAAAAAAATTCTGGATCACAAGGGGCGAATTAGAGAACAAAGGGATTCAATGAAAAAGAACAATATCCATATCATAGGAGTTCCAGAAGAAGTGAGAGAAAGGAGCTAAAGGTGTACTTAGAAAATCATAGCTGAGAACTTCTCCAGTCTGGGGAAGGAAATAGACATTGAAATCCAGGAGGCACAGAGAATTCCCTTCAGACATAACTTGAATTGATCTTCTGCATGACATATCACAGTGAAACAGGCAAAAAACAAAGATAGAGAATTCTGAAAGCAACTAGGGATAAATAGGGCTCAACGTACAAAGGTAGACATGTAAGAGCAGTAGCAGACCTATGTACTGAAATTTGGCAGATGAGAAAGGAGTGACAGAATATTTTCAACGTGATGAACAGGAAAAGTATGCAGCCAAGAATCCTATAACCAGCAAGCCTTTCATTCAGAATAGAAGGAGACATAAATATTTTCCCAGACAAAAACTGAAAGAGCTCATCACCACCAAACCAGCCCTATAAGAAATCCTAAGGGGAACTCCGTGAGTGGAATGTTGCAAGGACCAGAAAGTACCAGAGACATCACTACAAGCATGAAACCTACACATAACACAATGACTCTAAACCCATATCTTTCAATAATAACACTGAATATAAATTGACTAAATGCTTCAATCAAAAGATATTGGGTATCATAACATATCAGAATGGATAAAAAAATAAGACCCATCTATTTGCTGTCTAGAGACCCATTTTATACCTGAGGACACCTTCAGATTAAAAGTGAACTGATGGAGAACCATCTATCATGCTACTGGAAGTCAAAAGAAAGCTGGAGTAGCCAAACTTATATCAGACAAACTAGATTTTAAACTAAAGACTGTAACAAGAGATGAAGAAGGATGTTATATCATAATATGGGGTCTATTCATCAAGTAGAGCTAACAATTATAAATGTCTATGCACCAAATTTGTATGCACCCAAATACATAAAATGATTAATCAAAAACATAAGCAATATGATTGGTAAGAATATGGTAATTTCAGGGGACTTTAATACTCCACTTACAACAATGGACAGATCATCTAGACAGAAAATCAATTAAAAAAAAAACAATGGCCTTGAATGATACACTGGATCAGATGGACTTGACAGATATATTCAGAACTTTACACCCTAAAGCAGGAGAATACACATTCTTCTCAAGTGCACATGGAACATTCTTCAAGATAGATCACATACTGGGTAACTAAACAGCCCTCAATAAATATAAAAGAATTGAAATCATACCATTTTCAGATCACAATGCTATGAAACTTGAAATCGACCACAGGAAAAAATTTGGAAAACCTCCAATTGCATGGAGGTTAAAATACATCCTACAAAAGAACAAAGGGGTCAGCCAGGCAATTAAAGAAGACATTTTAAAAAATATGGAAACAAAAGAAAATAAAAATACCACAGTCCAAACCAGCAGCAGCAAAGGCAGTCCTAAGAAGAAAATCATTACAATTATGGTTTGCCACCCTCCCAGTTTGAACCTATTTTTCCCCCTACCCTTCCCCCATGGTCTTCTGTTATGTTTCTCAAGATCCACATATGAGTGAAAACATATAATATCTGTCTTTCACTAACTAACTTATTTCACTTAGCATAATACCCTTCGGTTCCATCCATGTTGTTGCAAATGGTAAGATTTCATTCTGTCTCATTGCCAAGTAGTATTCTATTGTGTATATATATATATATATACATATATATATATATATATACACCATGTATATATATATATATATATATATATACACCATATATATATATATATATATATATATACACCATGTATATATATATATATATATATATACACCATATATATATATATATATATATATATATATATATATATATACCACATCTTCTTTATCCATCAGTTGATGGACATTTGGGCTCTTTACATAATTTGGCTATTGGCTGAGGTCAAACAGTTGTTGCCTGCTTTCTCCTCTAGGGTTTTGATGGCTTCCTGTCTTACATTTAGGTATTTCATCCATTTTGAGTTTATTTTTGTATATGGTGTAAGAAAGTAGTCAAGTTTCATTCTTCTGCATGTTGCTGTTACATTTTCCTAGCACCAACTGCTAAAAAGACTGTCTTTTTTCCATTGGATACTTTTTCCTGCTTTGTCAAAGAATTAATTGGCCATACATTTGTAGGTCCAATTCTGGGTTTTCTCTATTCTATTCTATGCCATTGGTCTGTGTGTCTGTTTTTGTGTCAATACCATACTCTCTTGATGATTACAGCGTTGTAATAGAGGCTAAAATCTGGGATTATGATGTCTCCCGCTTTTGTCTTCTTCTTCAGTATTACTTTGACTATTCGGGGTCTTTTGTGATTCCATACAAACTTTAGTATTGTTTGTTCTAGCTCTGAGAAGAATGCTGGTGCAATTTCATCTCATGTTACAGCCTTTAGTTTAAAATCTAGTTTGTCTGATATAAGTTTGGCTACTCCAGCTTTCTTTTGACTTCCAGTAGCATGATAGATGGTTCTCAATAAGCTCACTTTTAATCTGAAGGTGTCCTCAGGTCTAAGATGGGTCTCTTGTAGACAGTAAATAGATGGGTCTTGTTCTTTTATCCATTCTAATACCCTATATCTTTTGATTGGAGCATTTAGTCAATTTATATTCAGTGTTATTATTGAAAGACATGGGTTTAGAGTCATTGTATTACCTGTAGGTTTCATGCTTGCAGTGATGTCTCTGGTACTTTGTAGTCTTTGCAGAATTCCACTCACAGAGTCTCCCTTAGGATTTCTTGCAGGGCTGGTTTAGTGGTCATGAACTGCTTGTCTGGGAAAGCTTTTATCTCTCCTTCTATTCTGAATGACAGACTTGCTGGATAAAGTATTCTTGGCTTCATATTTTTTCCCATTCATCACATTAAATATTTCCTGTCACTCCCTTCTGGCCTGCCAAGTTTCAGTGAACCAGTCCACCACTACCATTATGTGTCTACCTTTGTAGGTTAAGTCCCATTTGTCCCTAGGTGCTTTCAGAATTCTCTCTTTATCTTTGTATTTTGCCAGTTTCACTATAATGTGTCATGGAGAAGATCTATTCCTGTTATGTCTGAAGAGAGTTCTCTGTGCCTCCTGGATTTGCATATCTGTTTAACTCCCCAGATTGGGGACATTCTCAGCTGTATTTTGTTCAAGTAAACCTTGTGCCTCTTTCTCTGTCTTCTTCTGGAAATCCTATGATACAGATATTAATACGTTTCATTGAATCACTTAGTTCTCTAATTCTCCACTTGCGGTCTACTACTTGCTTATCTCTCTTTTTCTCAGTTTCATTATTTTCCATAATTTTATTTTGTATTTCAGTTAATCTTCCCTCTGTCTCTTCCATACTCACTGTCACCACATCTAGTTTATTTTTCAACTCATTTTTGCAACTCATTTATCACATTTCTTAAATCATCATGACTATTTTTTAGTTCCTGGATGTCTGCAGCAATAGAGTCTCTGCTGTATTAAATGCTTTTTTTCAATGCCAGCTCTTAATCTTATAATTATTTTTCTAAATTCTTGATCAGATATATTGTCTATATCTGTTTTGAGCAATTCTATAGCTGTTATTTCTTTCTGGAACTTCTTTTGAGAAGAATTCTTCTGTTTTGTCATTTTGGCTAGTTTTCTGTCCTTTATGTGTTTTAAAAGCTTGTTATGTGTTCTGCACCTGTGAGCACTAGTATATTACAGAGAGGTCATACACTGTCCAGGGCCTGGCCCTTCAGAAAGTATTTTGGGAATGTGTTGCATGCTCTCTGTTGTTACTCTGGTTGCTTTATCTCCTTACTCATAGTGGTGGTTTGGATCTTTCACCAGGTGTGCTTTGAATTATTCATTGAAGTAACCCTGGAAAAAATTTAAAAAGGGTGGTGGTGGTGGTGGAAGATGCTTTATCCCATACAAAGAAAGAAATGACAGGGGCAGGGAAAAAGAAAAGAAGAACAAAAATTGACCAGGCAGAGAATCAGAGAAATTATATGGCTTAATCCAGATAGAGGGAGGGAAAAAAAAGAGAAGGGAGTACAGAAGAGGTGTAAAAAGAGTAGATTAAAAATATCTACTTAAACAAACCAACAATCAGAATAGAGAAGGGAAGAAATAACAGGAATAAAATAAAGAAATATATATATATATATATATATATATATATATATACACATACATACCTAATAAGAATTGACCAAGAATCAAATCAGAAAAATGCAAAACCGCTGGACTGGTATCTAATGGTTACTTAAAACCTGTGGCACCAGTCTGGAGTAGGGGCCATCTGGTTCAGTCACTGTCAATCTCACTCCAGTAGATACTCAGTTTCCAGGCACAGAAGGGCATGGTTTGTTGTAGGCAGGTCCCGCCTCCACTGTGGGCCCCTTGCCCGTTCCCTGAAGCGCCACCTTGTTGGTGATGGGGAGAAAAATGGGACATCCTAGTCTCTCCTTCCTGGACCAGACCACTCTTGTGTACCAGACCAGACTGTTCAGGCTGTCCTCACAGTGCTGAGCAGGTGTAAGTGGGCTGGTTTATCCTGATCCACAGTCTCCTGCACCTCCCAGTGCTCAGCTGGGATTCAAAAGTCTATGTCATAAAGGATCTTGTTCTGTGCACCCTATGAGGGGACTGTTCTCTCCAATTGCACCTCTGAGCTTGCTACAGAGACTGAGACTGGGACTGGCTCTCCTCCTCCCCAGATGCGCAAACAGGGTGATTGCCTCCAGTCCAGAGAACATCTTGCATCTTTGGGTCGTGTTAGAGACTGGTTCTTTCTCCGTTTTTTTTTTTTTTTTTTTCCATTCCGTGGTCTGTGTTTTTTCTCTTGTACAAATACAATCCTACACTTCCACAGCCTCTATTTCTCTTGTTTTTGTCTCTCTACAGAAGGGAAGCCCTCTCCTCTGTGTCTATGTCACCCATTTTATCTCTCCTAGTTCACAATCACCCACGTATGGTCCACCAAATTGTCCCCATTAGCCTCTGGAGACATTTCTGTCACTCTGCAGCCCAGATTCCTGGAATTCCATGGCTTCTGGCCTCAGAACTCCTGTGTTTGAGGGAAGAGGGAATTTTCAGGTCCCCCTACTTCTCCGCCATGTTAACTCCTCCCTCCTAAGTATTTCTTTCATCATGCATATTATTATTGATTACAGTCTAAAATTTGTTTTTAGTTTCTTTTTGATGTCAAATATGCATAAAATGAAATGCCAACCTATATGGTATACAATTTCTGAGTTTTGAAAATGTATACACCTGATTAACTCAAACTCATATCATGATAGATCAGGAGCAGGCATCCTTTCCTTGCAAAGCCCAGAAAGTATATATATTTTATATATATATGTGTGTGTGTGTGTGTATATGTATATGTATATATATATATATATATATATATATATATATACGTATATATGTATATATATATACGTATATATGTATATATATATACGTATATATATATATATACACACACACACACGCACACACACATATATATATATATATATATATATAATGTTTATTTATTTTTGAGAGAGAGAGAGAAAGAGAGAGCAGGGGAAGGGCAGAGAGAGAGGGAGACACAGAATCCAAAGCAGGCTCCAGGTTCTGAGCTGTCAGCACAGAGCCCGATGCAGGGCTCATATTCATGAACTGTAAGATCATGACCTGAGCCGAAGTCTTATGCTTAACCAAAGGAGCCCCCCAGGAGCCCCATAAAGTATATATTTTAAGTATTATAGGCCACATACAGACTGTCACATATTCTTCTTTGTTTGTTTACAAACTTTTAAAGACGTAAAAAAAAAAACATTCTTAGCTTGTGGGTATACAGAATAGTTTCTCTGGGGCTCAGTATCTCATCAGGTCTATATTTGATTATCTATAATGTTCCTTCTACATCTGCATTAGCTATAACTTATTTTTTTGTCAGTCTGTCATATTTGGTTATCATACTTTGTTGAAAATGTTTTCTTCATACTTTTATTCTTTCTTTCTGGATTGTTTCACATTGATCAACTTTAATTTGAAAAATAATCTACTTCAGTTCCCAGAAGATAATTAATTAGTGAAATGTAAATGTAACTAGATACAATGGGTTATTTGCCAAGGAATGATAATGCTCTTAACTCTGTATTTTTGCATAAATATATTGATTTTCTAAATACAAACTATAGTAAAAATAAATAGAAGCAAATAACTTTTTTTGTTGCTATAGTTTCCATTTGTATTAGTTATCTATTGCTGTAACATATCACCATAAACTTAATGGCTTAAAAACAACATACCCCTAGAGGGCCTGCCTGCCTCAGTTGGTAGAGAACATGACTCTTGATCTCAGGGTCATGAGTTCAAGCCCCATGTTGGGCATGGAGCCTACTTAATAAAATAAAAAAACTTAAAAAAAGAAAGGAAGCAAAACATCTCCCACTGTCTCACCATTTCTGTGAGTCAGAAACCCCGGTGTAGCTCAGTTCAGTTCTCTGCTTGAGGCTGCAGACTGCTACCAAAGTGATGGTCAGGGCTGAGATCTTTTATGAAAACTCAACTGGACAAAGATCCATTTCCAAGCTCACTTAAATGATTGCTGGCAACATTCAGTTGCTTTTATGCTGTTCGACCTAGATCTCAATTCCTTCCCAGCTGTTGGTCAGAAACCCCCCTCGGTTACTAGTTACTTGGGCCTCCCACACATGGTGACTTTCTTCATCAAAACCAACAAGGGAGAGGCTCTGCTAGCAAGATGGAGGTCAGACTCTTGTAATCTGATCATGGAAGAAATGTCTCCTCAACACTCAAACAGTATGAGAAAAAAGCAAAGTACTAAAGAAAAGGGGATTATAAAAGGCATTCCTATCAGGAGGATGGTTCATTGGTACCATCTGAGAAGCTGAACACCACACCACCTGATTCTGTATTTCAGATGGATCAAGTGTAGGTTTGTAAATCATTGTGTAGTAGAATATAAGCTGATGATTAATTAATTGTGTTTCTACACTATAAATAGCATAAACATATCCTATGAAAAGACTCCCTTTTATGTATAAGCGGGTAAATGTCATTCTCAGGAATTACAGACAAATATTGAGTGCCTTATTTTACTCTTTCTCCTGCTGACTTACCACAGAACTGAGAAGCAGTTTGGAGCTTATTGTACTTAGGTCAGAATATTTCAAGAAAATGGCTAAAGGACACAGCAAAAATCTTGCTTTCCTTTTCCTAAATAGGCAACTCTTCCCCAGGAAAGTATTTCAGAATTTCATAGCTCTTAGGTTTCCTTGTAAGTCTTCATTTAACTGAGCTGATTTTTTCTCTTCCATCTTTATGCAGCCTGTTTCTAAATCAGCACACCGTGTGATAATTAATGGCTACATAAAAGCACAACCTGAGTGAGAATTTGTCTGAAAGTATTGTTTTGAAGTGACTGTAGCCCAGATAAGAATTAGCCTTTAAAACCACTGAAAACAGCAAAGAGGAAGAATGGATTAGGAAGGAGTCAGGAATGTTATCCTTGCCTAGCAGGTAAAAAGCACCCTGTATTTCAGGAAACATGATTCTCTTATTAATTCTCTAGTTTTGGATGAACTCCTACTCTCCTGATTCTCTTTCTTCTGCTTACTCTTTCACCTTTTGCTTTACCAAGAACATGCTTACATCTTCCAGTCCTTGGCATTTAACAGGTACATAATGTACTCCCAAAGATGTTCATGTCCTAATCCCCAGAACCTGTGAATACATGACTTCGGATGGCGAAGATATATTACAGATGTGATTAAATGAGGTGGAGAGATTATTCTGGGTTATAAGCCCAATATGATCACAAGGGTCCTTTGTAAGAGGCAGGCAGAAGGTTAGAGTCAAATAAAGAGATGTGATGACAGAAGCAGAGGTCAAAGTGATGCAGGACCAGGAACCCGGTTGTGTAGGCAACCTCCAGAAGCTGGAAAGGCAGGGAAATGTCCTCTGCTAGTGCCTCCAAAGGGATTCAGCACTGACATCTTGATTTTAGCCCAGTGAGACCTACAGACTTAGGATCTCCTGAACCGGGAGATAGTAAATTTGTGTGTGTGTGTGTGTGTGTGTGTGTGTGTGTTTAAGCCACTAAGTATGTGATAATTTGTTACCAGGAATAGGAAATAAATATACTACCAAACTGTTTCTAAAGAGATAATACCCTTTTGCATTCCCATCAGCAAGGCATGAGAGTTCCAATTGCTTGACATCCTAGACTATTATCAGGCTTCCGATTGTAATCACTACACAGAGGGTGCAGTGGTATCTCATTGTGGTTTTAAATGGCATTTTCTTTATGACTAAACTACATTGAACATCTTTTCATGTGGTTTTTGGGTACCCATATAGCTGTTGTCCAATGTTTGTTAAAGTTTTGTCTATTTTTGTAGAGTAATTTGTCTTCTTTTTATTTATGTAGATTCAATTATTACCTGGCCTTTGGCCTGAAATATCTTCCTGTATCGTGATTCACAACCCAGATCTGCTGACAATGAACTTCCTTAGTTTTTTTTATATGAAAATATATCTCTTTTGTCCTTATTTTTAAGGATAATGTATTGGATAAAGACACAGAATTTTTGGTTATAACACAACAGGATTAAATTTTAAATTTTTTTCTAGAACCTCAAATGTGTCATTTGCATGCCTCTTGGACCCAATATTTCTCTGATGAGAACTCAGTCACTAATTATATAATTGTTATCACATTGTAATATATAATTTTTCATCAGTGCTTTTAGAATTATCTCTTTATTTTTCACTTTTGGCACTTGAACTGTGATGGCCTAGGAGTGGGTTACTCTATCCTACTTGGGGTTTGTTAAGTTTTTTAATTTATAAGTCATTTTTAAACAAATTTGGTGGATTTCTGGCCACCAAGTCTTCAGATTTTATTCCTGGCCTTTCTCTTGCTCTACCACCTTCTTTTGGGTCTCCAGTTACACTTGTGTTAGACTTCTTCTTTTTTTTTTTTTTAATTTTTTTTTTCTCAACGTTTTTACTTATTTTTGGGACAGAGAGAGACAGAGCATGAACGGGGGAGGGGCAGAGAGAGAGGGAGACACAGAATCGGAAACAGGCTCCAGGCTCTGAGCCATCAGCCCAGAGCCCGATGCGGGGCTCGAACCCACGGACCGTGAGATCGTGACCTGGCTGAAGTCGGACGCTTAACCGACTGCGCCACCCAGGCGCCCCAAGACTTCTTGATGCTATCTTACAAGTTTTCACTTTTTTCTCCAATCTTTTCTCTCTGGCCTTTGGATTGGGTTATTTCTGTTGATTTCTTTTCTTTCAAGTTTCCCAATTGTTTCTTCTGCCATGTTCAATCTGTTATTGAGCATTGTAAGTTAATTTTATGTAGTTATTATAATTTTCACATTTAGAATTTTTATTTAATCCATTTCCATTTTTTTTTTCTGTTGAGATTTCCTAGATGTTTACTTATTGAAACCATTTTTATTTTGATTATTTGAAATCAGTGCTTTGAAAACTTTGGCTGATAGATTTCTCTACATTTGCCCTTACTCAGGCACAGTTTTATTGACTGTTATTTGTTCCTGAGCATAGGTTGTATTTGCCTGTTTGTATACATGTCTAGTATACATGTCTACTATATATACATGTATAGTATGTCATTTGGTTGAAAATGGGACTCTGAATTCTTTTTTTTTTTATTCTGAGGATTGTTGCATTGTTTAAGTAACCAATTAATTTGCCTGGACTTAAATGTCAAGTTCTGCCCCCTGCAATACACAGTCAGTATACTAAGTTTACAGTTTCTAGCTTCTGCCTCTTTTAAGTCTGTCCTCTTTATATTTATGTTGTGCGTGGATTTGTGAAATCAATCAATAAAACAGAAAAATCACAAATCTCCATATGTCTCTATGGTCTCTATGTACTTTTTCACGGAATCCCCTGGGGTCTTCCTATGCATGTGTGTTTTAGCAGTTAGATAGGGGGTTTGGGTAAAGTTTCTACTCACATTATGGATCTCACCACTTCTTATTTATTTAAAAATATTTTTAATGTTTATTTACTTTTGACAGAGACAGAGAATGAGCAGGGTAGAGGCAGTGAGAGAGAGAGAGAGAGAGAGAGAGAGAGAATCCAAAGCAGGCTCCAGGCTTTGAGGTGTCAGCACAGAGCCTGATATGGGGCTCGAACTCACAAACCGTGAGATCTGACCTGAGGCAAAGTCGGACGCTTAACCAACTGAGCCACCCAGGCACCCCAAGGGTCTCACTACTTCTTCAGTTACATTGTTTCTGGGAATTTCCATAAAGTTTATAACTGTTTTTTTTTTTCCAGCCCTTATTTTGTCCTCTGCCACCTCAAGCTGACAATGGTGTGGTTTTCTGCAAGCGTAGTCATGGGGATTGTAGAATGTCCTCAGGTAAAGATGACAGAAGCCACTATTCTTGTCTGTTGCAGTGCAATTTTTAAAAAGTAACCTCTCCTTCATATTCTATCTGACTTTTCACCTTTCTGGTCAATTGTTAATATTTCATCCAAACTTTCTAATAATTACTGCAGGAGGTCTTACATGCCCAGTCTGGTGTCATTACTAGAATATCTTCCTTCCACCCCCTAGGAATTGTTAATCTTCTTTTAGTAAGTTATGTGTATGGGGCAGTGGGGAGGTATTTGGGCAAGTGTGGTTAAGGACATGTAATGGTAATTAGCTTAAAGTCTTTAAAAGGAATTGTACATGAAGAATACTTAGGCTTTGAGTCTTGTTATTTAAAAAAAAAAAAATGAAGCCTAAAATCCCTCTTCTCTCTCAAATAATAAGCTTTCTATATTATGGCTCTACTAGAAACTTGTTTTAATTATATTTAAAAGTTAACCGATGACATTGCTTTCCCTAGTTCCTATTGTATTACCCCCTCTGGCAAATGAACACCCACAGAGGAAAGGAAGCTATTGAATCCATGACAGAAGGAAGACCACTCTACCAAAAGAAATAAGAGGGCTTAGTTAATATTTCCAAATTCTGTCCTGCAACAGATAATATTCATATTATAATTCATTTTTTAAGATTTATTTTATTTTTAGATAGAATGTGAGCCGGAGAGAGGGACAGAGGAAGAGAGAGAATATTAAGCAGTCTCCATGCTCAGCACAGAGCCCCACACAGAGCTCAATCCCACAACCCTGGGAATGTGACCTGAGCTGAAATCAAAAGTTGGGGACTTAGCCAATTGAGCCACCCATATGCCCCCATATTACAATTCTTATATAACTTACCTTCATTTGTTTCTCTGAAGCACCTGATGCCATTCTGACACATTGATCTGCTTTAAAATATTTTTCTTTTGGATATACTCAGGTATTTACCCCTCTTTCATACAGATGGTATCGCCACAGTGGCTGCATCCTCTTGTAATCTGAGCTTCTCTCAGACAGCCTCTCCTTCTGTGGCATCAGTTTACTCAGACAACTAGGCTATCTGGGAACTGATAAGCCACCACTTTCTTTGACCCTTCAGTCAGAGTAGGGGGCAGCCCCTTCCTGCTAATAATCTCTAAGATTCCTTGTTACCCTCTCTTCTGGCTCATAGCTTTCTCATCACCAATTTCCTATTTATTTATTTATTTAAGAGAGAGAGAGAGAGAGAGAGAGAGAGAGAGAGAAGGGCAGAGGGAGAGAGAGAATCTTAACGTGGGGCTAAATCCCATGACCCTGGGATCATGACCTGAGCCAAAATCAAGAGTCAGATGCCCACCTGACTGAGCCATGAAGGTGCCCCATCAATTTCCTACTTAAATTCTCCCTAGAACCTATAAAGTTTCATGCTTTCTTGACTGGTCCCTGAAAGACATTCTTCATAAATAAGCCATTCTGTTGTATTGGAAATAAGTGTGCAGGCATAGATAATTACATTAAACAAATGATTGCTGTGGGAGAACCTACCATATAAGTGATTCTCAGTAAGCCATGTCTTCTCTGACTCATAGCAAGCAGCACAAGAGTAGGAATTAAACCAACTAGGTCTTCTGTTCTGTCTGATTTGCCCACACTTTTGCAGACATGTTTCACAATGTCTATTGTGCTATCCTCACCAATAATGGGTGATGGTATGTGTGTTGAGACAGAGTGGTTGACCTTTATCATGTGAAAAGGGCATGATGGGGACTTGCTAATTGGCTTGTTACTGTGGCATTCCTGAGCTCTGAATGTGGAATTGTTTGGATAGATTCACCTACCATTTAATCTGTAATCTAACAATTTGTCTGACAAATTTTCATGTCTTAATCTTCAACAGTTGTCCTCTTAGTTTCATGAAACTTGCTGATAGTTTGTCATTCAGATGAATAGTGGAGACTCTTGGTGTCCTTCCAGAAACCCCGTGAGTCAGTGTACCTATCTCTGACTGCCATGAGCATTGGACGATTAACAACAAATAATTGCACTCTTCTCTGGGTAATTTCCTTAAATTATGAAAGTTTTCTTGGCCAGAAACACCCAAGAATTATCCAAACAGGACTTTAAAGCCCCAGTGTCCTTGCTTCAAGGCAGGACAACTCTATTATACTTTTTTCAGTTCCAGGTTTCCATGCAGGATCTTCAGCTAATCCCACGTTTTTGCTTAGTTTCTTTCACTGCTCTATCTTGCTTTTCTCACTTATTTTACAAGCTCCTTGTGAGAACGTTCATTAAATCATTACACGAGAACCCTGCCTTTCAAGCTTATATTCTAAGGAAACTTATCTAAATCAGGGTGGAATATAATTATTCCTATAGCCAGTCAACACTGTTCAAAAATACATATTTTTTTTCTCTGTGGGATGTTGAAATACTAGCCATTTATTTGATTATAACACTTTATAAAAACAGAGCTTCACCTATGAGAAAGCTCCAAAAATATATAGAGTACCAAATATGATGCTTGTCATCAGGCAACTTCAGTTTCCTAATATGCAAGTTGGAAATCAAATCCCATCATAAATATTTATGAAGAGTGAAGGAGATACTACAAATGTTCCCAAGTGGCAATCTGCTCAACACATAGTAGGTACTAAGTGGTTGTTTTGAATAGATATATTGTGATATTAGAGTGAGGTTTCTAGTTTCTGATAATATCATTGAATTTGGAAGGAAGCAGTGTAGACATAGCTGAGTCAAATTTTACAAACTTCCCAACATAAAGAATGACTTAGTTAAAACATGTCTCTAACTTTCCAGGTAAAAATGAATCTGCAATTTTTTTTCTAGTGTGATGAAACCTCTAAGAATGCATTTAGAAAAATAATCACTTAGTATTTGAAAGTTCTGATGTGGAATACTAGCCAAGGATTTCTAATTTAAGAGAATGAGTGTCAATCCAGGTCAGGTGGGCTGGAGTATCTGACCTTGGACCTAGGGACAAATGAAGATGGCCAACATTTTAGGATATAGATTTGAGTTCCTGGAAAACTCTTTCTTCTTTCTCAGTCTTTAGAAGACTAGACTTTACAGTCTTACCACATTTAGGAATCTTTTATTTGTGTTAATAGCTCTGTTTGTCACCATTCATGTAGTTCTTCTTGGCTGAAGTCACTGTCTTTCATGTTCAAGCTCCAAACAATCCCTAAGCCAGAAAAAGAGTCCCTCAATAGCCTCAGCACAACCAAATGTTGGTGTCTGGGTTTGTTTTACTTGGTGGATTTGCTATCAACTCAGTCAAGAGTGATCCTGCAGAATTGTGGGCCAGTCACCTAATTAGCAAAACTAATCACGCTGTGAAACCTAATGTTGAAACCTAGGATGAAATACTACAAAGGTTTTATTTTCTCATCCATGGGTAAATAACATTATTTTGTTAATAAGTAAGTGGAACTACTTAATAAACAGTATTTCACCTACAAAGAAGTTTGAAGCTCAATACAGAGACAAACATAGCTAGTTAATAAAGTTAATACTTTGCCAAAACAAATGTATTATTAAAAATAAGCTTAGGTGGGGCACCTGGGTGGCTCAGTCAGTTAAGCCTCCAACTTCAGCTCTGGTCATGGTCTTGTGGTCTGTGGGTTCAAGTCTGGAGCCTGCTTTGGATTCTGTGTCTCCCTTTTTCTGCCCTTACCCTGCTTTCACTCTGTTTCTCTCACTCTCTTAAAAATAAATAAACATTGAAACATTTTTTAAAAAGCTTAGAATGATCTTTACGATGATTTATGTTATTGTAATTAGAATGTTTTTTGTAACTTCTTTTTTTCAGTTGCTTGAGCCTCCCTACTGAGTAGTTCTAAATATGTTAAGTTTTGTTTTTACATAGAGTTCTTTAATTTGTTTTTAATTCGTTTTAATTTAGAAAAGGAACATTTTGGTATTCTGTCATGGAAACTCTCAAAATAATGTGAATAAAGTATATACCTCATATGTACACACATGGAAATCTATCATTACTCTCATTTAATTTGTAAGGTTTTTTCCCCCCTATTTTACTTTTTACTCATATTGGTGTGACAGGTCATTTGCAAATTTATTTTGCATCTTGACTCCATTTGACTGCATTTTATGCAATGGGCTTTTCTTTCAATTGTGTTAACTTATTTCGAGTAATAAAAACATGTCAGCAGCTCTATCATATTCTACTAATTAACTGGGAAGACCTTATGTCACATACATTATAAAAAGTAATAACCTGGGGCGCCTGGGTGGCGCAGTCGGTTAAGCGTCCGACTTCAGCCAGGTCACGATCTCGCGGTCCGTGAGTTCGAGCCCCGCGTCGGGCTCTGGGCTGATGGCTCAGAGCCTGGAGCCTGTTTCCGATTCTGTGTCTCCCTCTCTCTCTGCCCCTCCCCCGTTCATGCTCTGTCTCTCTCTGTCCCAAAAATAAATAAACGTTGAAAAAAAAAAATTAAAAAAAAAAAAAAAAAGTAATAACCTAATGATATCTTTCCTTAGGAGTTATTGCTTAAATATGAGTATATCTTTGATTAAGGGGAACCTAGGCCAGGAGATGAAACTTCTTTCCTCTTCTCACCAGATAGACTATCTGCAATGCAGAAATTTATAAGGTGTCTTGTAAGATTGCCCCACAAGATCTAGCAATCAGTTTGGATATGAAGTGGCAGTGAGCTCAGTAGTTTCTCTCTCTCCTCATTGCAACCTTCCCATGATTTCAACTCACAACATGTTAGTAGCTTACAGGCTTTTGTGGTTTCTGGGCAGACAAGCTAGAGGAGCCAGTATCAGGATTGGTCCTAGAAAGCAAAACCTCAGGATGAGTTGTTGAAGTTGTGTTACATGATGGTGAATTTTATGTGTTAACTTGACTTGGATAATGAGTGCCTAAATACTTGATCTAACATTATTCTAAATGTGTCTGTGAGGGTGTTTTTTGCATGAGATTAACATTTTAACTGGTCAACTCTGTAAAGCAGTGCCCTCAGCAATATAGGTGGGCCTCATCCAATCCATTGAAGGCCAACTGTCCCCTGAGGGAATTCCTCCATGCCTGCTGGTTGTGCTGAGACATCAGTTTTTCCTGCTTTCAGACTAGAAATGAAGCATTGTTTTTTCCCGGATCTCTAGCCTGCCAACATTTAGACTGAAAGCACACCACCAGCTCCCCTGAATCTCTAGCTTGCTAACTGCATACATACAGATATATACTATATATCTATTTGTGGAATCTGATGAGTTTGTTCATATATATATATATATATATATATGTGTATATATATATATATATATATATATGTATATGTATATGTATATGACTAGAGCTTTAAGAATAAATTTTCTAAATTGGTTTAGGGATTTCTGGAAATTGGTTCTCTAATCTGATTAATTTTAAAGACATTCATGACTCTATTTCCAGTAGTAAAGAGAGCACAGATAATCCATGGAATGATCTGGCAATAGAGATACACAAAACATCACCATTAGATACAGGAATATCAGTTAAAATTAAGTAAGGATTTCAGTGAACATGCATGTGATACTTTTGAACATTTTTACCAAATTAACAAACATAATGAGATTGGCTGGTTGTTCCTAATGTCCCTGGACAGAGTGGGAAAAGAAAAGGATGAAGTCAGAGATTTGAATACCCAGTTCAAATGCCGCGTAATTGTCCTGAAAACTTCTAGGTCTACTCTGAAAGAAACCCTTATCTCCTGAAGCTGCTAGGCTGAGATTCTTGACAACCAAACTCAGAAGCTCATTCTGCAATTGGCTGAATTGCAAGGCAACTTGAACTCCCAGACTCTTTGAATATATACTGTTAGAGAGAGGGCACTGACTGGATGGAATGGGATCCTGAAAGTTGGGTTTTTGGCAAGACCCTGATGGGACTGAGGACACTGAGCCCCAGAATTCTTATGTTTTCTTTGCCAGTAGAAGCAGCCTTTCCACTGGCAGTAGAAGAAATCTCCACCTCCATCTGAAGGGATTAACCCTGCATTGCCTGAGGAAACGGTACTGGCACTTGCCTTGCAAGACACTGCTGATTCTCCTCAGGACCCACCCCAACACCCCTCTTTGCCTCTCAATCTATAAATAGCTCAAGTCCAAGCAGACCCTTAAAGGTGACATACAAAGTTTGACCCATGAGAAGGTGAAATGCACTCCAAAATAACTGCATTCATTTTCTAATTTATGCAGTCAGAAATCTGGGGAACACATGTGGGAATGTTTATTAAGTATATGATATAATTGTGAGAGACACATAAAATTGAATCAGGCTGACCTTACTGATATGGGCTGAGATTCTGATATTTGGGATGTTAGAAAAGAGCTCTAACAATTTGTTTAGTTGGCTGAACCATAGACCAAAAGATGTCTCCAATTCACAGTGGGTAAATCAGAAATGCTGGGAATGTTTTGGTTTAAGGTAAAGGAAGAGATTCAAAGGTTTAGAATGATTGGGATTTTAGACTAAATTTGTTACTTAAGACCTACTTACTCACCTACTTTAAGAGAATCCTAAAAACATGCCTTTCACCACAACTGTGGGACATGAATTTGTGAAGGGAGTCTCAACATGTTTGCAGAAATCTGTCATAACTATTCTCTATAGACCATTCCTTGTAGTGGGAACAGTGGTCACTGAGCTGGGAAACCTAAATCCAGGGTGGATAATCAGATCTTAGCATGGCAGAGGCCAAGTGGCAACACTAAACAACAAAAGGGAAAGTGAGTGTGATATAGTTAAAGGACAGCAGAGACAGAGCAGCACTCAGAATAGCCTAACTCATGCAGGTCTATGGTGTTAGTTAGTTGATGATGGTATCCCTAGAGGTAAAATAGACAAGAAGCTTACCAAATTCGTACTTGATCTATACAAGCAGAAGAGTTCTAGGTCAAATAAACAAAAGTCTAACCTGAATCATAAAAACAGAGAGTCATTGTCCATCAATCAATTCCCTGACTTGAGCCAGTTTACAGACCCAGGACCATTTGAATGAAGAAGAAGTTGGATCCCACTGAGGAAAGACCCTACTACATTGCCAAGTATATTTTTAATTTTTTTTCCAGCCTTACCTAAAAAGAACTGCAACTTTTTATCACAGTTACTGCACTAGAAAAGAGGAAACAGAATTTGTGGACTACTAAACACTGACTCTCAACTGGCACTGATTCCAGGAGACCCAAAGCATCACTGTGGTCTCCATCAGAGTAGGGGTTTATGGAGGTCAGGTGATCAATGGAGTTTTAGCTTAAGTCCATCTCACAGTGGGCCCAGCAGTTTCCTGAAATTCTGTGGTTATTTTCACAGTTCTGGAATGCATAACTGGAATAAATACATTCAGCAACTGGCAGGATCCCCACATTTGTTCCCTGACCTGTGGAATGAGGGCTATTGTGGTAGGAAAGGCCAAGTGGAAGCCATTAGAACTCCCTCTATCAAGGAAAATAGTAAACCTGATGTAATACCACATGCCTGGAGGAATTGTAGAGACTAGTGCCACCAACAAGATTTAAAAGATCCAGGAGTAGTGATTCTCACCACATCCTCACTCAACTTGTCTATTTAGCCTGTGCAGAAGACAGCTGGATCTTGGAGAATGGCAGTGGATTATCAAAAGCAAAATGAGGTGATGACTCCAACTGCAGCTGCTGTATCAGCTCTGATTTCATTGCTTGAGCAAACTAATACATCCCCTGGTACCTGGTATGCAATTATTGTTCTGTCAAATGCTTTTTTTCTCAATATTTTTTTAAGTTAATTTATTTTTGGCAGAGAAAGAGAGAGAGTGTGTGCATGTGTGTGCATGAGCAGGGGAGGGGCAGAGAGAGAGAGAGAGAGAGAGATAATCCCAAGCAGGCTCCATGCTGTCAGGACGGATCCTGACACAGGCTCAAATTCACGACCAGTGACATCATGACCTCAGCCAAAATCCAGAGTTGGATGCTTAACTGACTGAGCTGACTGAGCCACCCAGGCACCCATCTCAATATCTTTTAATAAGACCCACCAGAAACAGTTTGGTTTTAACTTGTTGGGCCAGAAACACACCTTCATTGTCTTATCTCAGAGGTACATCAACGTGGCAGTCCTAAGTCATAAGTTAGTTCACAGGGATCTTGATCACCTCTCTCTTCCACAGGATACCACATGGTTCACTACATTAATGACATTTTGATGATTCAATATACTAAGCAAAAAGTAGCAACTTTCCTAGACTTCTTGGTAAGACATTTGCATGTCGGAGGGTGAGAAATTAATCTGACAAAAACTCAGGGTCCTTCTACTTCGGTGAAATTTCTAGGGGTTTAATGATTAGGGCAAGTCAAAGTACTTTTTCTAAGGTGAAGGATAATTTACTGTATCTGGCCCCTCCTACAACCTAAAAAAAGACACAATGCTTAGTGTCCCTCTTTGGATTTTGAACATATTGCTTTGACCCATTTATCAAGTGACCTAAAAAAGTTATTAGTTTGACTGGGACCTAGAACAAGAGAAAGATGTGCAATAGGTCCAGGCTATCAGGACCTGGAAAGATACTCTGCCACTTGGGCCATCTGATGATCCAGCAGATCCAATGACACTTGAAGTGTCAGCAGCAAATAAGGATACTGTTTGGAGTCGTTGACATGCCCCCATTGGTGGATTAGATCATGACATAAGCCTTTAGGATTTTGCAGCAAATTCTGCCATGGTCTGTGGATGATTACTTTTATTTTGAGAAATAGCTCTTGGCCTGCTCCTGGGCCTTAATAGAGACTAAATGCTCAACCATAGCTGCCAAGTTGTCAATTGACTTGAATTTCCCATCATGAACTGGGTGTTATCTGACTCATTAGACCATAACATTGGGCATACAGCCCATAACCAAATGAGAGTGATAAATATATGATCAGCCCTCAGCAGGTCCTAAAGGCGCAAATAAGTTATATGAGAAAGTGGTCCAAATGCACATAGTCTGACTCCTAATACACACCTTTCTCTCTATAAGAAAGCGCCTATGGCCTCACAGGGATTACCTATTATCAGTTGACAGAGAAAGAGAAGGCTTTCTCTGCTTTACAGATGGTTCTCCAGAATATGTAAGCATGACCCCAAAGTGAATGACTTCATTAATATAGCCTCCTTCTGGGATATTCCTGTAAGACAGTGCTGAAGGGAAATCTCAATCAGCAGAATTTTGAGCAATGAGCAATGCACCTGGTTGTTTACTTTCCTTGGACTGAGAAATGGCCAGACATGTGATTATATACCACCTCATGGGCTGTGGTTAAATGATTTGGCTTGATTATCAGGGACTTAGAAGAAAGAGGATTAGAAAATTGATGACAAAGATATTTAGGGAAGAAGAATGTGGATTGACATCTCTGAATAGGCAAAAAAACAAAACAAAACAAAAACAAAAACATAGAGACATTATAATTTTGTATAAATTACACATTTTATACCAAATGCATAATTTGGTCACCAAAGCCTGACCTCAGCAGAAAAGGATTTTAATAATCAAGTGGATAGGATGACTTTTTCTGTGGATGCCAGCCAGTCAACTTGTCTTCCCAGTCACCCCTGTAATCATGCAATGGACTCATGAATAAAGTAGCTATGAGTGGAGGAATGGTGGTTATTCATGCCCTCGGCAATATGAGTGTGTATTCACCAAGATTTATCTGGCTAAGGCCATTGGTGAGTATTCAATCTGCCTGCAGCAGAGACCAATATTGAGTCCCCAATATGGCACCACTCCTTGGGGGTGATCAGCCATCTATCTGGTGGCAGGTTAACTGCATTGAACTACTTTCATCATGGAAAGAGCAGTGTTTTGTTTTTACTGGAATAGACACAGTCTGGATATAAATATTTCTTCCTTGCAGGCAATGCTTCTGCCAAAACTACTATCTGTGAATTATAGATGTCTTGTCCATTGTCATTGTATTTCAGACAGCATTTCATCTGAATAAACTCACTTGATAGCAAATAAAGTGTGGCTATGGGACCATAATGATGGAATTCATTCAGCTTCTAATGTTTCCCACCATCCTGAAGCAGCTTGCTTAATAGAGTGGTGGAAAGACTCAACACCAGATAGGTGGCAATACTTTGCTGGGCTCTCCAGGAGGGTATATATTCTCTGAATCAGCATCCCGTATACCATACTATTTCTTCCATAGCCAGGATTCACAAGTGTAGGAATCAAAGGAAAGAAATGGGTGTAACATTACTCACTAGTATTACTAGTGACCCATTAGCAAAATGTTTGTTTCCTGCACCCATGAGTGTATACTCCATGGCCTAGATGTTTTAGCTCCAAAAGGAGGAATGCTTCCATCAGGAGATACAATAAAGATTCCATTGACCTAGGATGGCCAGCCAGCCTATGTGATTTCTTTATGCCTGTGAGTCCACAGAAAAAGAAGGAAGTTATGGTGCTGGTTGGAAAGGAGTTATAGTCCTGACTATGGAAGGGAAGTGAGACTACTATGCTACAATGTAGGTAAGGAAGAGTATGTCTGAAATACAGGAATTCCCTTAGGGTGCCTCTTAGTATTACCATGCTCTGTGATTAAGGATGATGGAAAACTACAATAATCTAATTCAGGCAGAACTACTAATGACCCAAACCCTCAGGAATGAAAGTTTGGGTCACCTCACCAGGTAAAGAATCACAACCTGCTGAGGTGCTTCTCAGGTTGTCATGAGAATTTTTTCCTTATTTTGTTATGAAAATGTTTGTGCATACACACACACACACACACACACGTATATATACATACACATACATATATACATATACGTATACATATATGTATATATGTATGTGTATGTATATATATGTATGTATATATATATACGTTTGTATGTATACTTATATGTATATGTATATATATGTATATATATGTGTGTGTGTGTATATACATATATATATAAAACAAATATCTTTTTCTTCTCTCTAATCCCCTTGTCATGTAATATAGGATGTATTAACTTTGTATCATAGTATTTAAGTGTTGTTAACTGTACCTCACAGTATTTAAGTTATGAGATACAAAGAGAAGAGTAAACATCACTCATGGACTTTACCTCCTTTTCTGGAAAAGGGGTTAATAAATTTTTATTGCATGAAAGATAGCTGTATGATGGCTAGCAGAATTATGACCTTAATATTGTATTTAATGAAGATCAAATATTGTTTAATATTTAATTAAATATTTGTCAAGGGGTATTTGTGATGGTTAATTTTATGTGGCAACTTGACAGGACCACAGGGTGCCCAGATACTTGGTCAACTATTATTCTG